>NC_059075.1:159093636-159151548 GCF_020497125.1 Mauremys mutica
AGCTCTGCCGGTGCCCCTCACTCCCGACCCGCAGCCCCTGCCAGCCCAGCCCTGCCCCCCCCAGCTCTGCCGGTGCCCCTCACTCCCGACCCGCAGCCCCTGCCAGCCCAGCCCTGCCCCCCCAGCTCTGCCAGTGCCCCTCACTCCCGACCCGCAGCCCCTGCCAGCCCAGCCCTGCCCCCCCCCAGCTCTGCCGGTGCCCCTCACTCCCGACCCGCAGCCTCTGCTAGCCCTGCCCCCCCCAGCTCTGCCGGTGCCCCTCACTCCCGACCCGCAGCCCCTGCTAGCCCAGCCCTGCCCCCCCCAGCTCTGCCAGTGCCCCTCACTCCCGACCCGCAGCCCCTGCCAGCCCAGCCCTGGTCCCCCCGCTCTGCCGGTGCCCCTCACTCCTGACCCGCAGCCCCTGCAAGCCCAGCCCTGCCACCCCCAGCTCTGCCGGTGCCCCTCACTCCCGACCCGCAGCCCCTGCAAGCCCAGCCCTGCTCCCCCAGCTCTGCCGGTGCCCCTCACTCCCGACCCGCAGCCCCTGCCAACCCAGCCCACAACCCCAGCTCTGCCGGTGCCCCTCACTCCCGACCCGCAGCCCCTGCCAGCCCCCCCCGGCCCCCCCCAGCTCTGCCGGTGCCCCTCACGCCCCACCCGCAGCCCCTGCCAGCCCAGCCCTGCCTCCCCCAGCTCTGCCGGTGCCCCTCACTCATGACCCGCAGCCCCTGCCAGCCCAGCCCTGCCTCCCCCAGCTCTGCCGGTGCCCCTCACTCCCGACCCACAGCCCCTGCCAGCCCCGCCCAGCCCCCCCCAGCTCTGCCGGTGCCCCTCACTCCCGACCCGCAGCCCCTGCCAGCCCAGCCCTGCCCCCCCCAGCTCTGCCGGTGCCCCTCACTCCCGACCCGCAGCCCCCGATACCTGCAGGACGGAGCCCCCCCGGAAGGACAGCCCTGGGGGGTACTGGATCGTCAGCACTGGCCCATAAGCCATTTCGCCCGCGTTCTCCAGCTGCACCGTCAGGTTGAGCGGGAAATGGAGTCTCAGTCTGAGACCTGGGGACCTGGAAAGCACAAACTGCGTCCAGCCCGGCCTGGTCCAGTGAGGGGCGCAGTGGGGGGCGCAGTGGGGGGCAGGGCGCTGGCAGGGGGGTCACTCACCCCGAGAAGTTGAAGGAGACGCGCAGGTCGGCCACGCACACCTCGTCCGGCCCACAGCTTTTCTCAAAGGGAACCTGCAAGGCCAAGAGGTCCCAGAGGAGCCGGACGGGACCCAGGCGTCCGGGTCACTCACCCTGGAGCTCCAGCCACTGGGACTGGGACCCAGGCGTCCGGGTCACTCACCCTGGGGGCTCCACCCGCTGGGACTGGGACCCAGGCGTCTGGGTCAGTGCCCAGGGAGTGGGAGGGGAAGGGACCCAGGCGTCCAGGCAGCATGATGAGGGAAGGGAAGGGACCCAGGCGTCCGGGCGGCAGGCTGGGGGAGGGGGGTACCTGTATGTGGGTGGTGGTGTTGGTGTTGGGGAGCAGCAGGGGGGTCAGACCCTGTGTGCCCGGGATCGGCTCCCCTTGGACCGAGAAATTCACCTGCAGCTCCACCGGCGTCAGGAAATCCTCCAGGCAGGGCTGGGGGGAGGGGTAAGTGCTGTGAGCTTCCCCCCAGCAGTGCCCCAGCCAGGGACTCCCCGCCCGGCGCTGCGAGCTTCCCCACAGCAGTGCCCCAGCCAGGGACTACCCCACATAGTGCTGCGAGCTTCCCCACAGCAGTGTCCCCAGCCAGAGACTCCCCGCCTGGTGCTGCGAGCTTCCCCCCAGCAGTGCCCCCAGCCAGGGACTCCCCGCCTGGCGCTGCGAGCTTCCCCCCAGCAGTGCCCCCAGCCAGGGACTCCCCGCCCGGTGCTGCGAGCTTCCCACCCAGCAGTGCCCTGGGGGCTGGGAGCGGGGTCCTACCAGGACGTGCAGGGCTTTGGTGGTGCAGGCTGGCCCGGAGCCGACCCGCATGGTCTCCACAAGCCGCGAGGTCCCGTCGTGCAGCGCCAGGCGCGGGTTTGATTTCCCAGCATCCACCTGGAGCAGGAAGGAGACGCGGGCGCGGAGGGCAGCTGCGGAGAGTGAGGGAACGAAATGAACAGGTGGAGACGGGACGAGGGACCGGCCGAGGGAACGCGCCAGAGGGCGCAGGGGATGAGTGGGGGGGTCTCACCTGGCCCCCCCAGGCTGATCTGGCTGAGGTTGAAGCACAGGGTCAGGGCGACCTGCCCGGCCCCCCCACTCGCCCCCCCTGTGCATCCGGCATCGTCCAGGGGGATCTGGGTCGGATCCGGCGCCAGGGAGCAGGAGACGCCGATCACCGGACGGGACCTGCCGGGAGACGCGCGGACAGTGAGAGAGCGGGACAGACGGACGCGCCCCCCAGCAGCAGCCCCAATCCCCCCCCATTTCCCCAGCGCTGCGAGCTTCCCTGCAGCAGTGCCCTCCGCTGCCCTCTGCCCTACCTGAGCAGCACGGCCCGGCCCAGGGCCCCAACGGCCACGTCCGTGAGTCCGTCCCCGCTGAGATCCAGCCGCCCCTGGACGGACTGACCGAAAAACCGGAGGGTGGAAGAAAGAGACCGGGCAGAGATACGCTGGGGGGAGGGGGGAGAGAGAGATGGGACCGTGCCCCTCACTCCCGACCCGCAGCCCCCTGATAACCCAGCCCTGCCCCCCGCAGCTCTGCTGGTGCCCCTCACTCCCGACCCGCAGCCCCCTGATAACCCAGCCCTGCCCCGCAGCCCTGCCGGTGCCCCTCACTCCCGACCCACAGCCCCCTGATAACCCAGCCCTGCCCCCCCAGCCCTGCCGGTGCCCCTCACTCCCGACCCGCAGCCCCCTGATAACCCAGCCCTGCCCCCTCCAGCCCTGCCGGTGCCCCTCACTCCCGACCCGCAGCCCCTGCCAGCCCAGCGCTGACCCCCCAGCCCTGCCGGTGCCCCTCACTCCCGACCCGCAGCCCCCTGATAACCCAGCCCTGCCCCCCCAGGCCTGCCAGTGCCCCTCACTCCTGACCCGCAGCCCCTGCTAGCCCAGCCCTGCCCCCCCAGCTCTGCCGGTGCCCCTCACTCCCGACCCGCAGCCCCTGCTAGCCCAGCCCAGCCCCCCCCAGTCCTGCCAGTGCCCCTCACTCCCGACCCGCAGCCCCCAGGGGTCTCACCTGGCTGTGGGGGTCTCTCAGGGCCAGTCTCCCCGGCTGCCCCAGGAAGATGTAAAGGGCCCCCCGGCCCTTGTCCTCCATGGGGGCCCCGATGGCCACGTCTCCTGCTCCGTCCCCGTTCACGTCCCCCAGGGGCCCCAGCGCTGCCCCGAACCGGCCCAGCCCGTTCCCCGGGGACCCCCACAGCGTCTGGGTGCAGCTCAGGGAGCCCTAGGGCAGAGAGAGGCCAGATCAGAGCCCAGCCCCCCGTCTCCCCCCACAGCCCGGTCCCCCCGCCCCACCCCCAGCCCCGTCCCCCCCCAGCCCGGTCCCCCTGCCCCACCCCCAGACCCCCATCTCCCCCCAGCCCCCCAGCCTGGTCCCCCCTCCTCTCTACCCATCCCCCTCCCAATCCCTCTGCTCGCCCCCAGCCGCACCCCATGGCCCCGGGCTCACCCCGCCCCGCAGGGCGCAGACCCGGACCAGGCCGCCCCGGCTGCGGTTCTGGTGGCCGGGGGCCCCGATCAGAACCAGGTCTGTGTCGCCGTCGCCGTCCAGGTCCAGGGTGCAGAGCTCGGCCCCGAAGGAGGAGCCCACCTGGGGGAGAGACAGACGGACGGACGGACGCCGGGTGCTGAGGGGCTGGACAGACGGGGGGGAGGAGATGAGGGGCTGGGGGCAGGGCCGGAGGGAGGGATGGGGGTGGGAGGCTCCGGGGGCCTGGACAGAGGGGTCGGGGAAGGGGCTATGGATGGGCAGAGGGGTGAGGAGAGGGACAGACTGAAGGACGGGGAGGGGGAGGGGGGACGGACAGACAGGGCAGCGGGGAGCAGCCGGATGCGGGGGGGGCACAGACAGACGGGTGGGGGTACAAGTGGACAGACGGACGGGGCAGCGGGGGGACAGACGGGGGGGACAGACGGACCGGGCAGCGGGGGGACAGACGGGAGGGGGGGACAGATGGGGGGGACAGACGGACAGGGCAGCGGGGGGACAGACGGGTGGGGGGGACAGATGGGGGGGACAGACGGACAGGGCAGCGGGGGGACAGACGGACGGGGCAGCGGGGGGACAGACGGGGGGGGACAGAAGGGGGGGACAGACGGACAGGGCAGCGGGGGGACAGACGGGTGGGGGGGACAGATGGGGGGGACAGACGGACGGGGCAGCGGGGGGACAGACGGACGGGGCAGCGGGGGGACAGACGGGGGGACAGACGGGTGGGGGGACAGACGGACGGGGCCGGGGGACGCGATTCTCACCTGCTCCCCCAGGACACTGTCTCCGACCCGCCCCCCGCGGCGCTGGAAGACTCCGACGCGCCCGACGTGCCCAAACCGGGGGGCTCCGGCCACGTACAGGACGCGGCCCCCCCGGCGGGCCAGGGCCAGGGCATAGCCTGCGGGGGGAGGGCGTTAGCATGGGGGGCTGGGGGGAGGGGGCAGGTGGGGGAGGGGTATGGGGGGAGACGGGGGGTCACTCACCCAGGTACGAGTCCTTGGCCTCCTGCCCCAGTGAGGACTCGTTGATGAAGGCCGCGAGGGGGGGGTCTCCCGACCACTCCTCCAGCCCCCCCGCCCAGTCGTAGGCCCCCACCGCCCCCACCACAACGGCCTCCTAGGGGCAGAAGAAGAGAGACAGAGAGAGGGCAGTGAGGGACCCAGGCGTCCTAGCCCATCCCCCACCCTGCTGCCAGTAACCCACCAATTCACCCCCCTCAGGCCAGCGTTAACGAGCGACCGCCGAGCACCAGGAGCCCACATGACCATGAATGAGGTGAAGCCTTCGGCGTAGGAATAAGCTAAAATAACGATTAATGAGGGGAAATATTCAGGCTATTAATGAGCCAAAATAATTATTCATTACTGACCACTTCATTACTGGCTTTCACCCGCAGCCGGTTTGCAGATGACACTAAACTGGGAGGAGTGGTTGATACGCTGGAGGGTAGGGATGGGGTCCAGAGGGACCTAGACAAATTAGAGGATTGGGCCAAAAGAAACCTGATGAGGTTCAACAAGGACAAGTGCAGAGTCCTGCACTTAGGACGGAAGAATCCCATGCACTGCTACAGACTAGGGACCGAATGGCTGGGCAGCAGTTCTGCAGAAAAGGACCTAGGGGTTACGGTGGACGAGAAGCTGGATAGGAGTCAGCAGTGGGCCCTTGTTGCCAAGAAGGCTAACGGCATTTTGGGCTGTATAAGTAGGGGCATTGCCAGCAGATCGAGGGACGTGATCATTCCCCTCTATTCAGCACTGGTGAGGCCTCATCTGGAGACTGTGTCCAGTTTTGGGCCCCACACTACAAGGAGGATGTGGATAAACTGGAGAGAGTCCAGCAGAAGCAACAAAAATGATTAGGGGGCTGGAGCACCTGGGGGGGGGGCGTGGAATCTCCTTCCTCAGAGGTTTTTAAGGTCAGGCTTGACAAAGCCCTGGCTGGGATGATTTAGTTGGGGTTGGCCCTGCTTTGAGCAGGGGGTTGGACTAGATACCTCCTGAGGACCCTTCCAGCCCTGAGAGTCTGTGATTCTGTGACTATTACCTAACCCCCACCCGGCCCCCCGACACCTGGGCCATCACCGCAGACTCATGAGCAGAGCTCCAGGGTGCAGACGACTCTGCAAACCGCGCCGAGGGGTGCTGGGAAGGAGGAGAAACGCCGAGCCGTGAGCAAAGCCGGGCGCCCAGGAGACGCGGCGGATCGGAACCAGAGGCTCTCGCGTTGGCGCTGACGGGTGCTCGGCAGGGGGTTGTCGGAGACCCTCTAGGAAAAGGGGGGTCAGATTCGCAGGGCAAAACCGATTTGCTGTAGGGGGTTGGGCAGGCGACGCCGATTTCTGGCACTGGAGGGGAAGTCGATGGCACAAGAACACGGGGTGGAAAAAGCTCGTGGCAGGACGAGGTGGTTCCCTCGGGTGGATCTAAAGGACGAGTCGTCCAAGAGAGATGAGCAGAGGATGGTGCAGAACGGGCGACTGGGTGTGCAAACCACCAGTGATGGAGATGGAGGAGGAGGAGGAAATGTAGATTCATCGCCACGAGCGAACGGGAATGGAGAGCGCCCCTGCACCAGGAAACGTCTCACTGAGCTGTTCCTATCCACAGTGACAGCCTGAGACACTCGGGCATCTGCTCTCCGGCCTGGTGGCGACGTTCTCCAGATGGTCCAACGGCTGGACGCTCCGTGACAGGGAACGGAACGAGGTGGCGATCGGCCGCCCCAATGCAAGCGGAGCCGAGGGGTGAGGTCGGCAGGGACGTGTCCAGCGGAGGCCGGAGAGACACACGGGCCCTCGCAATGATCACGGACGGAGCGTGAGGCCGAAGACTCGGCACATGGACCGGACATTGGGGGACCCTAGAGAGAGCGACTGGCACGACAGGGCGTCTGGCCGCGAGCTCTGGGGAATAAAAGCTATAAAGGAAGTCGGCCCAGCCCAGGTTAGCGGGACCGTCTCCCCAGGCAGGAGAAACCCGGCTCTGCTCCTCACACCGGTGCCGGGACCTTCGTCTCCCATCACCGGCCCCGCGAGCCGGGCGGGTAGCGACGGGGTTAGTGTTAACCCTGACCTGCTCCTGTGGGTGAGGCCAGCCCTAGCACGGACGGTGCTGGAGTGAGGAGGAACCACAATCCGTTACTAGCCTTAGAAACAGGAGGGTGAACAGACTAATTCATGGTAATGACACACCGCGAGAATCGCCCTGTTCACAGCCGGGTGGCTGGCGCCCCCTTGTGGTGGGACCGTGTGTTACGCATGGTCCGACTACAGCCCCCGGGGGGGGCTCTCTGCCCCTCCCCCCCAGCTGGAGCTCGAGCCCATGGGCCGGGCCGGCCCCCAGGGTGCACGGGGTGGGGGGGGGGTTCTACCCACCGGGGTGAGCAGGGCGCTGAATCCGCCTTGCGACAGCTCCCGCTGGAACGAGCTGGCGTTGGAAACCTGGGCCGTCCCTGAGGCAGGAAAAGAGGGGGTGAGACCCAGGCGGGGCATGGGACCCAGGCATCCGGGTAGGGGCGCTCCCCCCACCCAGCACTCCCAGACACCGGGACAGGGAATGAGACCCAGGCGTCTGGGTAGGGGCACTCCCCCCACCCAGCACGCCCAGACACCGGAACAGGGAATGGGACCCAGGCATCCGGGTAGGGGCGCTCCCCCCGCCCCAGCACTCCCAGACACCGGGACGGAGAATGGAACCCAGGCGTCCGGGTAGGGGCACTCCCCGCCCCCAGCACTCCCAGATACCAGGACGGGGAATGGGACCCAGGCGTCTGGGTAGGGGCACTCCCCGCCCCCAGCACTCCCAGATACCAGGACGGGGAATGGGACCCAGGCGTCCAGGTAGGGGCGCCCCCCAGCCCAGCACTCCCAGACACCGGGACAGGGAATGGGACCCAGGCATCCGGGTAGGAGCACTCCCCCCGCCTCAGCACTCCCAGACACCGGGACGGGGAATGGGACCCAGGCGTCTGGGCTGGAGGAGGATCCGTGGTCCCCGCACCTTCGATAGCAAAGATCTTCTCGCGAAGCTGCTCCTGGATGGTGCTGAGGGCGGAGAAGCTCCCGACCTGTAAGACGTTCTCAGCCCGCGAGGCGATGGTGAGCAGCTCCTGGTGTGCCTCGGCCGTGGAGAACGCCTGGCCCACCTGGAACCGGGGGAGGGGGTGAGAGACCTCCAGGAATGGGCTCCAGACCCCCGGAAACCCACAGGCTCTTCACACTAACATGGAAACCCCCAGGGTCCTCCAGAGCCCCCCACCATGCTCCAGAACCAACTGGAACCTCCTAGGACCCACAGACCCACACCCAGAACCTCCCCAGCCTCCTCCAGAACCTCCCACAAATCCCTAGAACCCCTCAGATACCAACATGTCCTTCCAGATCCATTTCATCCCCCCTCCCTGAACCGCCTCATCCACCAGAACAACCCTCCAGAAGACTTCCAGACCACCACCACCAGCCCCCGCGCCAAGCTCTGCCTCGGCCTATTCAAACCCCAATCCAGAATCCCAGACATCCCTCCCGGGACTCTTCGGGAATCTCCCGAGAGCCTCATTTCTGGTCCAGAACCTTTAGGGAACCTGCAGCGCCACGGAGCAGATTCCAGATCCTCCTGGAACCCCAAACCTTCGAGGAGCCCCCAGACCCTATAACGCTGGGGGAACCCCGAGGGCAGGGCAGGGACTCCCCAGCCCCCGGCCGGCTCCCCCCGCCGTACCCCGATGGCGTAGCGGACCAGCCCCGCGTTGTTGGCCGCCCCGATGGCCTTGTGGAAGATTGCGCTGTCCTCAGTGGACTGCCCGTCGGTCAGGACGATCAGCAGCTTCTTGGCGTGGGGCCGGGCGCCGTTCTTGGGGGCGAAGGTTTGTTCTCTGCGGGGGGAGCGGGCAGGGTCAGCGCGGGGGGGTCCAGGGGGCCAGCTGCCCCCCTCCCGCCCCCGTGGGGTACTCACACCGCGAAGAGGATGGCCGAGGGGGTGCGGGTGTTGCCCTTCAGATGGGAGAAGACCATCAGGTCCTGCTCCACGGCCTCCAGGCCCTTGGCGGCGTAGTCGGCAAAGGTGAAAACGTGGTTGATGTCGGAGGAGAACTGGACCACGGCGATCTGGGGGGGGAGGGGCGGGGGCGTGAAGCCCCCGGGGCAGGGGGGAATGAAAGGAGTCGGGGGGTGAGATTGTTTAAAAGAGCAGATTGTCACGGGCTGCCCTGCCCCCACATGGGCACAGACGGACGGACACACCATGCAGGCACGGATGGACACGCAGCAGGGACAGATGGACCGACACACTGTACAGGGGCGGCCGGACAGACAGACACGCAGCAGGGACAGACAGACGGACACACCGCGCAGGGACAGCCGGACACACAGCACAGACAGCCGGACAGACACACAGTGCAGGGACAGCCAGGTGGACAGACGGACACACAGCAGGGACAGCCGGACAGATGGACACACCACGCAGGGACAGCCGGACAGACGGACAGACACACCATGCAGGGACAGCCGGACGGACACACCGTGCAGGGACATCCGGACGGACAGACGGACGGACACACCGTGCAGGGACATCCGGACGGACAGACGGACGGACACACAGCAGGGACAGCCGGATGGACGGACACACAGCAGGGACAGCCGGACGGACACACCGTGCAGGGACATCCGAATGGACAGACGGACGGTCACACCGCGCAGGGACAGCCGGATGGACGGACACACCATGCAGGAACAGTCGGCCGGCTGGCCGGACACACTGTGCAGGGACAGCCGGACACACAGCAGGGACAGCCGGACGGACGGACACACCGCGCAGGGACAGCCGGACACACAGCAGGGACAGCCGGACGGACGGACACACCGCGCAGGGACAGCCAGATGCACAGCAGGGACAGACGGACGGTCACACTGCGCAGGGACAGCCGGACGGCCGGACGGGCCCCCACCTGGACGCGGGGCCTCGCCAGGGCGCGCAGCAGCTCCCCGATGAATCGCTTCATGAGCGTGAAGTCGTCGGGCTGGATGCTGTGCGAGTCGTCGTATAAAATAGCCACGTCCACCCCCGAAATGCACTCTGGGGGGGGAGAGAGATCAGCCCCCCCGGCCAGCATCACCCCCACACAGACCCGCCGCCCCCCACCCATCTCCCCCGACATAGATCCACCCCCCTGCCCAGCACCCCCCCAGACTCGCCCCCCCCAGCCAGCATCACCCCCCGCCCAGCAACCCCCCCACAGATCCCCCCCCAGCCAACATCACCCCCCTCAGTTCTCCAACTCACCCAGCTCAGCCCCCCCCACCCCACCCCACTCCAGCTGCGCCCCCAGCCCTGCCCCCACCTTGGCTGGCCGGGTGCAGGACCTGGGGGGGGCGCTCCCAGCCCCCCCACACGTAGCAGAGCCCCTGCAGATACACGTTCTCCTCACACCGCTGCTGGAGCCGGGGGCCGCAGGCCTGGGGGGGAAAGGGGGTCACCGGGGGGCTCCCCCACTCCTGTACCCCTCCCCCCACAGCTCCCTCCCCCTGTCCCCCACAGCACCCCTCCCCCCACAGCTCCCTCCCCCTGCACCCCCACAGCACCCCTCCCCCCACAGCTCCCTCCCCCTGCACCCCCACAGCACCCCGCCCCCCCACAGCTCCCTGCCCCTGTCCCCCACAGCAACCCTCCCCCCACAGCTCCCTCCCCCTGCTCCCCCACAGCACCCCTCCCCCCACAGCTCCCTCCCCCTGCACCCCCACAGCACCCCGTCTCCTGATCCCACCTGCACCCCTCCCCCACCTCCCTTGGCCCCGCCCCCATCTCTCTTTGGCCCTCCCCTGGGCCCCCCATGGCAGATGCACCCCCCCCGGGCCCGCCCTGCCCTGTGTCGGGGTCCGGGGGTGACACACAACAACTCGGGAGCCGGAGATCTCGTCGGAGGCGAGCGCCAGCCCCAGGGAGACCGGGGGGTGTCTGGGGGGGGACAGAGAGAGCGTGAGAGAGAGATCCCCCCCCCCGCCGCCCCCCAGGCATCCCCAATAGCCCCCGCAGCCCCCTGCCCCTCCCCCACCCCTCCCGAGCCATGTGGGGGGCAGAGACCCCACCGGGCGCCCCTCACTTACCGGGCAGGGGGACGGGCTGGCAGGCCCCCGCATGGTAGGAGCAGCGATACAGGGCCCCCGTCCCGTTCCCCGCCAGGGGGGCGCTGACCACCAGCCTGGGGAGAGAGGGGTACAGACAGGACTGGGGGGGTACTCTGGCCCCACCCCCTCCTAGAGCCGGGAGAGAACCCAGGAGTCCTGGCTCCCAGCGACCCCTGCTCTCACCCACCAGCCCCCACTCCCCTCCCAGAGCTGGGGAGAGAACCCAGGAGTCCTGGCTCCCAGCCCCCCCTGCTCTAACCACCAGCCCCCACTCCCCTCCCAGAGCTGGGGAGAGAACCCAGGAGTCCTGGCTCCCAGCCCCCCCTGCTCTAACCACCAGCCCCCACTCCGCTCCCAGAGCTGGGGAGAGAACCCAGGAGTCCTGGCTCTCAGCCCGCCCCCCCGCTCTAACCACTAGCCCCCACTCCCCTCCCAGAGCCAGGAGAGAACCCAGGAGTCCTGGCCGCCAGCCCCCCCTGTTCTTACCCACCAGCCCCCACTCTCCTCCCAGAGCCAGGAGAGAACCCAGGAGTCCTGGCCCCCAGCCCCCCCTGCTCTAACCCACCAGCCCCCACTCCCCTCCCAGAGCCGGAGAGAGAACCCAGGAGTCCTGGCTCCCAGCCCCCCTGCTCTAACCACTAGCCCCCGCTCCCCCAGGCCAGGGTCTCACCAGGACGAGTCGTTCGAGCGCATCTGGACGACCCGGTAACCGAACTGCGCGTCGGCGTCGCCCTCGAAGACGGTGGCGTTGTGGGTCTCGATGCTGAAGGCCTGGGAGGGGGCCGGCCCTGGGGGTTGGGGGTGCAGAGTGGCAGGGCACTGCTGGGGGAAGCTCGCAGCGCTGGGGCACTGCGGGCGGTGGGGGGGGACGGACAGGAGAGATGTGGGGGGAGGGAGGGATGGAGCTGGGGGGGGTCGCTGGATCCCTTCCCCAGAGCTCACCCCCCCCCCCCACCGAGCTGCCAGGCTGCGGGGGGGGGGCGGGATTTATACAGAAAACCCGGAAAACACCAGGGAAAAAAACCCCCCGAGTGTCACAGCGAGAAACGGGAACAAAAACAGGAAACAGGGACCAGGGGTGAGAGCAACCGCTCAGGGCCTGCCCCCCCGCCAGCTCTGCCGGTGCCCCTCACTCCCGACCTGCAGCCCCTGCCAGCCCAGCCCTGCCCCCCCCAGCTCTGCCGGTGCCCCTCACTCCCGACCCGCAGCCCCTGCCAGCCCAGCCCTGCCCCCCCCAGCTCTGCTGGTGCCCCTCACTCCCGACCCGCAGCCCCTGCCAGCTCCGCCGGTGCCCCTCACTCCCGACCCGCAGCCCCTGCCAGCTCCGCCGGTGCCCCTCACTCCCGACCCGCAGCCCCTGCCAGCTCCGCCGGTGCCCCTCACTCCCGACCCGCAGCCCCTGCCAGCTCCGCCGGTGCCCCTCACTCCCGACCCGCAGCCCCTGCCAGCCCAGCCCTGGTCCCCCAGCTCCGCCGGTGCCCCTCACTCCCGACCCGCAGCCCCTGCCAGCCCAGCCCTGCCCCCCCGCCAGCTCTGCCGGTGCCCCTCACTCCCGACCCGCAGCACCTGCCAGCCCAGCCCTGCCGGTGCCCCTCACTCCCGACCCGCAGCCCCTGCTAGCCCAGCTCTGCTGGTGCCCCTCACTCCCGACCCGCAGCCCCTGCCACCCCAGCCCTGCCCCCCCAGCTCCGCCGGTGCCCCTCACTCCCGACCCGCAGCCCCTGCCAGCCCAGCCCTGCCCCCCCAGCTCTGCCGGTGCCCCTCACTCCCGACCCGCAGCCCCTGCCCCCCCAGCTCTGCCGGTGCCCCTCACTCCCGACCCGCAGCCCCTGCCAGCTCCGCCGGTGCCCCGCACTCCCGACCCGCAGCCCCTGCCAGCTCCGCTGGTGCCCCTCACTCCCGACCCGCAGCCCCTGCCAGCCCAGCCCTGGTCCCCCAGCTCCGCCGGTGCCCCTCACTCCCGACCCGCAGCCCCTTCCAGCGCAGCCCTGCCCCCCCCAGCTCCGCCGGTGCCCCTCACTCCCGACCCGCAGCCCCTGCCAGCCCAGCCCTGGGCTCCGCCCCCCAGCTCTGCCGGTGCCCCTCACTCCCGACCCGCAGCCCCTGCCAGCCCAGCCCTGCCCCCCCCAGCTCCGCCGGTGCCCCTCACTCCCGACCCGCAGCCCCTGCCAGCCCAGCCCTGGGCTCCCCCCCCAGCTCTGCTGGTGCCCCTCACTCCCGACCCGCAGCCCCTGCCAGCTCTGCCGGTGCCCCTCACTCCCGACCCGCAGCCCCTGCCAGCCCAGCCCTGCCCCCCAGCTCTGCCGGTGCCCCTCACTCCCGACCCGCAGCCCCTGCCAGTGCACCCCGGGTACCTGGCAGGAGGTTCAGCGTGAGCAGAGCTACAAGCAGCAGTCGCAGTTCGGGGTCCGGCGCCATCACTTCTCTGGGTCCCGCGTGGGGGTGGGTCACGTACTGTTCACTCATTTCCTTCCCCTCTTTCACCGCCTCCTTCTCCGCCATGGGGCCATGGCTCACTGGGGCAGCCCAGGGGACATCCCCAGCGTTCAGTGTGGACTGGGCCTCTAGGGGGCGCTGCAGGGGTTGCCGTGGGGCAGGGAGCTCATCATGGGGCACTGAGAGGGTGTCCTGCCGCAGGGAGCGGGCTCTCAGCAGGGGGCGCTGTGGGGTGGGGGTGCCGTGGGGCAGGGCAGGGGCTCAGCAGGGGGCGCTGTGGGGTGGGGGTGCCGTGGGGCAGGGCAGGGGCTCAGCAGGGGGCGCTGTGGGGTGGGGGTGCCGTGGGGCAGGGCAGGGGCTCAGCAGGGGGTGCTGTGGGGCAGGGCAGGGGCTCAGCAGGGGGGCGCTGTGGGGCGAGGGTGCTGTGGGGCAGGGCAGGGGCTCAGCAGGGGGTGCTGTGGGGTGGGGGTGCCGTGGGGCAGGGCAGGGGCTCAGCAGGGGGTGCCGTGGGGCCGGGCCGGGGCTCAGCCGGGGGTGCTGTGGGGTGGGGGTGCCGTGGGGCAGGGCAGGGGCTCAGCAGGGGGTGCGGTGGGGCAGGGCAGGGGCTCAGCAGGGGGTGCTGTGGGGTGGGGGTGCCGTGGGGCAGGGCAGGGGCTCAGCAGGGGGTGCCGTGGGGCAGGGCAGGGGCTCAGCAGGAGGTGCTGTGGGTGGGGGTGCCGTGGGGCAGGGCAGGGGCTCAGCAGGGGGTGCTGTGGGGCGGGGGTGCGGTGGGGCAGGGCAGGGGCTCAGCAGGGGGTGCTGTGGGGCGGGGGTGCCGTGGGGCAGGGCAGGGGCTCAGCAGGGGGTGCTGTGGGGCGGGGGTGCCGTGGGGCAGGGCAGGGGCTCAGCAGGGGGTGCTGTGGGGCGGGGGTGCCGTGGGGCAGGGCAGGGGCTCAGCAGGGGGTGCTGTGGGTGGGGGTGCCGTGGGGCAGGGCAGGGGCTCAGCAGGGGGTGCCGTGGGGCAGGGCAGGGGCTCAGCAGGGGGTGCCGTGGGGCAGGGCAGGGGCTCAGCAGGGGGTGCTGTGGGTGGGGGTGCCGTGGGGCAGGGCAGGGGCTCAGCAGGGGGTGCCGTGGGGCGGGGGTGCTGTGGGGCGGAGGAGGCCCTGGTGTCACTGTGGGGCTGGCTGGGGGTTGTTTATCTCCCGGCTGCAGGGCGGATGTGGTCTGGCCTGAGCTCCCAGCCCTGGGCTGTTTGGCTGGAGTCACTTCCCCCCAGTGCCCCCCCACCGGCGCCACCGTTAACCCTTCGTGTCCCCCCCACCTCCCAAACCCCGAACCCCGAACCCCTCTCCT
Organism: Mauremys mutica; assembly: GCF_020497125.1. NCBI lineage: Eukaryota > Metazoa > Chordata > Testudines > Geoemydidae > Mauremys > Mauremys mutica. Next base: position 159,108,178 of record NC_059075.1, read on the forward strand.
CCCCTCTCTCTGAGTCACCACCACACACACACACTCATAGGGCACTGCTGGGAGGAAGTTCACAGCTCTGCGACCTTCTGCTGGAGTGGGTGAGAGCGGGAGCTGGGAGCCAGGACTCCTGGGTTCTCTCCCAGCTCTGGGAGGGGAGTGGGGGCTGGTGGTTAGAGCGGGGGGGGGCGGGCTGGGAGCCAGGACTCCTGGGTTCTCTCCCTGGTTCTGGGAGGGGAGTGGGGTCTGGTGGTTAGAGCAGGGGGGAGCTGGGAGCCAGGACTCCTGGGTTCTCCCCAGCTCTGGGAGGGGAGTGGGGGCTGGTGGTTAGAGCGGGGCGGGGGGGGGGGCTGGGAGCCAGAACATAAGAACGGCCGGACTGGGTCAGCCCAAAGGTCCATCCAGCCCAGTGTCCTGTCTGCCGACTGCGGCCAGTGCCAGGGGCCCCAGAGGGAGTGAACAGAGCAGGGAATCATCCAGTGATCCAACCTCTGCGCCCATTGCCAGCTTCTGGCAAACAGAGGCCAGAGACACCATCCCTGCCCAGCCCGGCCAATAGCTATCGATGGACCCATCCTCCATGAACTTATCTAGCTCCCTGTTAAGGTCTTGGCCTTCACAACACCCTCCGGCCAGGAGTTCCACAGGTTAACCGTGCGCTGTGTGCAGAAACACTTCAGTTTGTTTCAAACCTGCTGCCTGTTATATTTCATTGGGTGGCCCCCAGTTCTTGTGCTATGAGAAGGGGGGTCCCGGACTCAAAGGCCTCGTGCCCCTCGGCTCCGTGGGGCCCCCGGGAGTGACCCTGCTTTGGGGTGACAGCCCTCCCCGAAGGCCGCACGCTCTCGCACCGGGGTTAGGCCTCCTGGGAGCTCACCTCTGAGCTTTCCCTGCGCTCCTGGCTCTGCCGGGGGCCCCTCAGGGAGTCCCCTCGCTCCGGCCCCCCAGGGCGCACACACCCAGGGGGAGCGATGCCCCCAATCTCCGGCCTGCAGAGACTCTCAGCCAGCGTAACACGGGGGGGGGGGGGTTATTGAGCATCTGGCCCCAGCCCAAGCAGTTCTCAGGGCCCCGGGCCTGGCATCCCTCAGCACGGTACATGTGGGTCTCTCCCGCGTCCGGGGGGGGCTCTGGCTGATCCCTCCCCAGCCCAGCAGCCCCCCCCCTTCCAGCCGGTCACCCGGTGTCATCTCCCCCAGCAGCGTCTCCCCCGGCCTCCGTCTCCGTCCCAGGGAAACGGGGCACCAGGCTCCTCCCCCCCGGCCTCCGTCTCCGTCCCAGGGAAACGGGGCACCAGGCTCCTCTCCCCCCCGGCCTCCGTCTCCGTCCCAGGGAAACGGGGCACCAGGCTCCTCTCCCCCCCGGCCTCCGTCTCCGTCCCAGGGAAACGGGGCACCGGGCTCCTCTCCCCCCCGGCCTCCGTCTCCGTCCCAGGGAAACGGGGCACCAGGCTCCTCTCCCCCCCGGCCTCCGTCTCCGTCCCAGGGAAACAGGTCACCGGGCTCCTCTCTCCCCCCGGCCTCCGTCTCCGTCCCAGGGAAACGGGGCACCGGGCTCCTCTCCCCCCGGCCTCCGTCTCCGTCCCAGGGAAACGGGTCACCAGGCTCCTCTCTCCCCCCGGCCTCCGTCTCCGTCCCAGGGAAACGGGGCACCAGGCTCCTCTCCCCCCCGGCCTCCGTCTCCGCCCCCGGGAAACGGGGCCCCCGGCTCCTCCCCCCCCGGCCTCCGTCTCCGTCCCAGGGAAACGGGGCACCGGGCTCCTCTCTCCCCCCGGCCTCCGTCTCCGTCGCAGGGAAACGGGGCACCAGGCTCCTCTCCCCCCGGCCTCCGTCTCCGTCCCAGGGAAACGGGGCACCAGGCTCCTCTCCCCCCCGGCCTCCGTCTCCGTCCCAGGGAAACGGGGCACCGGGCTCCTCTCCCCCCGGCCTCCGTCTCCGTCCCAGGGAAACGGGGCACCGGGCTCCTCCCCCCCCGGCCTCCGTCTCCGTCGGTGGGAAACGGGGCACCAGGCTCCTCTCCCCCCGGCCTCCGTCTCCGTCCCAGGGAAACGGGGCACCAGGCTCCTCTCCCCCCCGGCCTCCGTCTCCGTCCATGGGAAACGGGGCACCGGGCTCCTCTCCCCCCGGCCTGTCTCCGTCCCAGGGAAACGGGGCACCAGGCTCCTCTCTCCCCCGGCCTCCGTCTCCGTCCCAGGGAAACGGGGCACCGGGCTCCTCTCTCCCCCCGGCCTCCGTCTCCGTCCCAGGGAAACGGGGCACCAGGCTCCTCCCCCCCCCGGCCTCCGTCTCCGTCCCAGGGAAACGGGGCACCAGGCTCCTCCCCCCCCCGGCCTCCGTCTCCGTCCCAGGGAAACGGGGCACCGGGCTCCTCTCCCCCCGGCCTCCGTCTCCGTCCCAGGGAAACGGGGCACCAGGCTCCTCTCCCCCCCGGCCTCCGTCTCCGTCCCAGGGAAACGGGGCACCAGGCTCCTCTCCCCCCCCCCGGCCTCCGTCTCCGTCCCAGGGAAACGGGGCACCAGGCTCCTCTCCCCCCCCCCGGCCTCCGTCTCCGTCCCAGGGAAACGGGGCACCGGGCTCCTCTCCCCCCCGGCCTCCGTCTCCGTCCCAGGGAAACGGGTCACCAGGCTCCTCTCCCCCGGCCTCCGTCTCCGTCCCAGGGAAACGGGGCACCAGGCTCCTCTCCCCACCGGCCTCCGTCTCCGTCCCAGGGAAACGGGGCACCAGGCTCCTCTCCCCCCCGGCCTCCGTCTCCGTCCCAGGGAAACGGGGCACCAGGCTCCTCTCCCCCCCGGCCTCCGTCTCCGTCCCAGGGAAACGGGTCACCGGGCTCCTCTCCCCCCCGGCCTCCGTCTCCGTCCCAGGGCAACGGGGCACCAGGCTCCTCTCCCCCCCCGGCCTCCGTCTCCGTCCCAGGGAAACGGGTCACCGGGCTCCTCTCCCCCCGGCCTTTGTTCCCCTCTGGCTGGAACCGGCTGGTCACGTCACTGGGGTCCTCTCTCCTCAGCCCTTTGCGCTCCCGCTGGCCCGAACCGGCTGACCCCCGAGCTGATCACACCTGGTCGTCTGTAACAACAAACCCTCTCCCACCACCTCGTTACACATGGGGAAACTGAGGCACACCCTGCACTCACACAAGACGCTAAGAAACCCCCCCTCTCCCCCCCCCCACATCACGTCTCTCCCCACTCCGTGACCGAGCTGAGTGGGGTCACTCCAGCCGGCGACCCGGGGCAGTTCGGGCCCCTCTCCGGGACATCGGCTGTAACATCCGCGCTCCCCTGAACACGGACACCCCTGCGGCAGCATCCTGGCGGATCAGACACCCCCCCCCAGGGCGTGGCATTGGCCCCTTTCATCCGGGACGGCCCTGCCCTGGGCCTGAGGCGTCCGGTGAACGCCATACAGGGTGTGTCCACGTCTGGGTTTACCAGGACCGGCCCCTGGGTTAGAGTCTCCTCCAGCGTCCCCCGGCGCGGCGCGGCCCAGACCCCCCGTCCGGCTCCCCTGGGACGGGAGCTAAGGTGGGGCACAGACCTCCAGTAGAGACCTGGGCCTGCGTCCCCTCCGCCTTGGCCGGCTCTGGCTTTAGGCAGCCGCTCCCCACCTTGGGGCCCAGGTACGACACCTCGGCCAGCCCCTTCACCCACCACCACCAGCTTGACTCTCAGCTCTCCCCGGGTCCTGGACTGTTCCCCGGGGACTGTGAGCAGGGAAAACCTCCCCTGCCCCGTGGGCAGAGCCCAGGTCGGCTGGCGCCCGGCTGCGGGTACGAACGCAGCCCCTGTGCCTGCCCGGCGGGCAGGGCTTAGCCGGGCAGAGAGAGGGAGTGATTCCAGCAGGAATCAGAGACTCTCAGACTTTAGGGTCAGAAGGACCATTATGATCGTCCAGTCCGACCTCCTGCACAACGCAGGCCACAGAATCTCACCCACCCGCTCCTGGAACAACCCCCTGACCTATGTCTGAGCTACTGGAGTCCTCAAATCGTGGTTTGAAGACCTCAAGGTGCAGAGAATCCTCCAGCAAGTGACCCGTGCCCCATGCTGCAGAGGAAAGTGAAAAACCTCCAGGGCCTCTGCCAATCTGCCCTGGAGGAAAATTCCTTCCCCACCCCAAATATGACGATCAGCTAAACCCTGAGCATGTGGGCAAGACTCACCCGCCAGCACCCAGGAAAGAATTCTCTGTAGTAACTCAGATCCCAACCCATCTAACATCCCATCACAGACCAGTGGGCCTATTTACCTGCTGACAATCAAAGATCAATTGCCAAAATTAGGCTATCCCATCATACCATCCCCTCCATAAACTTACCCAGCTCAGTCTGGAAGCCAGATGTGTCTATTGCCCCCACTGCTCCCCTTGGGAGGCTGATCCAGAACTTCACTCCTCTGATGGTTAGAAACCTTCATCTGATTTCAAGTCTAAACTTCCTAGTGTCCAGTTTATATCCATTTGTTCTTGTGTCCACACTGGTACTGAGCTTAAATAATTCCTCTCCCTCCCTGGTATTTATCCCTCTGATATATTTATAAAGAGCAACCATATCCCCCTTCAACCTTCTTTTGGTTTGGCTAAGCAAGCCAAGCTCTGTGAGTCTCCTTTCGTAAGGCAGGTTTTCCATTCCTCGGATCATCCTAGTAGCCCGTCTCTGCACCTGTTCCAGTTTGAATTCATCCTCCTTAACCATGGGAGCCCAGAACTGCACCCAGGATTCCAGATGAGGTCTCACCAGCGCCCTGTACAACGGTCCTGACACCTCCTTATCTCTGCTGGAAATACCTCCCCTGATGCATCCCAAGACCACATTCGCTTTTTTCACGGCCGTATCACATTGGCGGCTCAGAGTCATCCTGTGCTCAACCACTACGCCGAGATCCTTCTCCTCCTGTTACTTCCAACTGATGCCTCCCCAGTTTATAGCAAACATTCTTGTTAATCCCTAAATTCACGACCTCGCCCGTGCCCAGGAAGCCGGCTCCTGTCTCAGGGGAGAGATTCACTTTCCCCTTCTCCTGCCCACAGCCACGGCCGGCCCGACATCTCCCCAGCTCCACCTCGACATGGCGCTGACCTCGCCCAGCTGGGACCTGCCAGCACGACTCACCTCCGTCCGCTGGTGCTGATTTCAGAGCCCGGCCCGGGTGCCCTTTGCCCCGAGCCGAGACCCCTCTCCCGGTGCCCCTGGAGTAAACGCGCCGCAGCCCCCTCGCCGGGAGCGCTGCCCCCCCCGATGGGACATTGCCACCAGCCGCCCTCTGACCCCGCTAGGTTCAGTTTTCCCTCGGGCGCCCTGTCCTGGCACCGGGTCGCTTCTCGCACAGGGGCTCCTTCCCCAGGGTCTGGCCCTTGGCTTCCTCCAGGAGGGATCCTTCCGCGGCCAGGTCTGGAATTCAGCGGCTGGGGTCGGGGCCCAGCCCCATACCGTGCCTCAGTTTCCCCACCTTGTGACAGTCTCGGTCTCAGCCCGGTTAAGCCCCGTCCCTGGGAACTCCCCCTGCTGCAGGCGTTACGTCCCCTGCGGGGCAGATCCCTGGGGTCAGGCCGAGCGGCCACCGTCCGGCCAGTTCTCCGACCCGTCCCCCATCAGCACCTCTGCTGGGAGCTGATTGACACCCCAACCCCAGTGGGGCCCCCCCATTGAGATGCACCTTAACCAGGGGGTCCGACCACCCCCCTCAGGGCGAGGTTTGCACTGGGCACCGCCTCTCCCAGGCCCACCTCGGCCGTGCCTGCGTCTCCCCCCAGCGCCCGTGTCCCAGGGCCCCCGGACACCCCCCCGGGCGCTGAGCCCCCCCCGGAGGAGCGAGATCCGGGCTTTCGGTGTCGCTCTTTGGCAGTTACTGTCACAGGGTCCGGACCCAGTTTGAAAGCGACGGTTCACTTCCCAAGGGAATAGTCCTTCCTCGGCGCCTGGTTCCCGGCCGGCTTCCCTTCGCCACGTGAACCGTTCGAGGGGTCTCCCGGATGAAGATTCCCGGGGTCTTTGGGGTCTCTGGGTAACCCCCCCCCATTGCACCCGTCCTCAGCAGAGGCTTCCCGGCGCCCTTCCCCCCGTGCGGAGAGAGTCTCCCAGCAGGGTGGTGACTCCTCGGGTTGTACATCCCATTACGCCGGGGCCCACTTGGGAATCTAGGGGCCCTGTGAAATGGGCATCGTGGGGCCCTTCCCCAGGGCCAGTCCTCTAGGCGCCCCTCTCCTCCGACTCCAGCTCCAGCTCCCATCTCTTCACAGACTGGGAAATCCCCCCCGTTGCTGGGGAACCGGGTCTGGTGCACCCCCTGCTACTCCCAGGCTCTCCAGCCATCCCGGAAGCCCCATTGGGATCTGGCTCTTGCTCCTCGGCCTGGCCGGGAAATCCGCTGCCCCGGGCGAGCCCCCCACGCCCAGCCCTCTCCCCTGCACCGACTGGAGGGTCCCATTTAGGGAACTGATTCTAGGCCATTTCCTCGCTGGTTCCTTCCATTTCCTTGTTTTATCGCTGGCAGCCACTCGCTGCAAAGCACCTGCACTCGCAGCCAACTGTCTACAGGGCGCATCCGCCAACCATCCTCTGCTACCACGTTCTCACGGCCTCCCAGGCCCCGAGCTCTCTCCCGGCTCAGTGCGGGCCCTGGGAGGAGCCCCCTTCGGCGTGACAGCCCTCCACGAAGGGTCGTCCTCCGGCCCCGCTGCCTCCTGGAACCGCACCGGTCGGCTTTCTGCCCGCCCGTCCCTGCCCCGGGTCCCCCGGGGAGCCACCGTGGGTAGTTCTGTGAAAACATCCACTCTCTGCGCAGCGCCAGGCGCCAAGCGAACCGAACGCTGGGAGTCGTTAGGAAAGGGCTAGAGAATAAGACAGAAAATATCCTATTGCCTCTGTATAAATCCATGGGACGCCCACAGCCCGAATCCTGCCTGCAGCTGGGCTCGCCCCCTCTCAGAAACCATCTACTGGAATTGGGAACGTGGCTGTGACGAAGTGGGAATGTTCTTAATGTTTGCTCTGACTACTGGGTGGGTGCCTCAGTTTCCCCTCTGCCGTTCTCAAGTGTCTAGGTGGGGGATCAGGGGCTGTGGTTGGTGCAGAGCCCTAGAGGGCAGGGGTGATGGTGTCTGCACAGGGAATGGCCGACGCCCTGTCTCCTGGGCCGCTCCCCTGCCAGGTGCCAGCTGAAGATGTTGGAGAACAAAGCGATCAGGTGCCTCCTGGCCCGGGAAAGAGACAAAGGCAGAGGGGGGGCTGGAGAGTCTCAGTCTGGAGCTGGCTGGGGAAACGGGGGGAGCCCCAGGGCTGGGGTCTGAGCTCCCTCCCCCCAAGATGGACCTGACTGAGGGGTCCTGTTGCCGGTACCCACAAGCTCTGGTTTGGCCTGTGTTCCTGCCGTCTAATAAACCACCTGTGTCACTGGCCGGCTGAGAGTCCCGGGGAATGGCAGGACGTGGGGGTGCGGGGCCCTGACTCCCCCACACGCCGTGACAGTGACATTGGCCATGGTCGGCAGACAGGACACCGGGCTGGATGGACCTTTGGCCTGACCCAGCCTGGCCGCTTTCCTGGATCACTTCTGGGGCCTTTCTGAAAATGGGCGTCGCGTCAGCGACCCTCCAGCCGCCGGGTGCAGGAGCTGATGGAAGCAGCGGTTACACAGCACAGAGCTGCGAGCTCGGGGGTGATACCAGCGGGGCCTGGCGACCTCTCGCTCTTTAGTTTATCAATTTGCTCCAAACCCTCAAGCTGGGGCCGTTCCTCAGACCTGTCACCTCCGAATGACTCAGGTCTGGGAACTTCCCTCCCACCCTGAGCCGTGCAGACGGATGCAAAGAATTCACTGAGTTTCTCCGCAACGGCCTCAGCGCCCCCGAGTGCTGCCCTGGCCCCTCGGCGTCCAGGGCCCGCTGGTTGTTTAGCAGCTGCTGAGGGACCTACCGAACGCTGCTGGTGGGTCGTGTCTCCTCGGCGAGCTGCTCTTCAAACTCTCTTGTGCTCCTGCCTCGTTTTCCGTTTGCACTTGACTCAGTCCATGTTCCGCCGGGAGTTTTCACTTCCACTTTCTAAAGGACTCAAACTGCCTCTTCCCCTCTGGCGTTTAGCCACAGAGGTAAGTTCTGGTCTCCATCCCCCCTCCCTGCATCGCTCGCTCTCCCCCACCCTCATTCACTGTCCCCAGGCTGGGGCAGTGAGTTTGGGGGCGGGAGGGGGAGGGGTGCAGGCTCTGGGAGGGGGTTTGGTGCAGGAGAGGGGAGAGGTGCAGGCTCTGGGAGGGGGTTTGGTGCAGGAGAGGGGAGAGGTGCAGGCTCTGGGAGGGGGGTTTGGGGTGCAGGCTCTGGGAGGGGGGTTGGTGCAGGAGGGGGTTTGGGGTGCAGGCTCTGGGAGGGGGTTTGGCCAATGGGAGCTGCAGAGTCGTTGCTCAGGGCGGGGGCAGCGCGCGGAGGCCCCCCCTCCCCCCCAGGGTCTGCAGGGACGTGCTGGCTGCTTCCGGGAGCGGCGCGGAGCCGGGGCAGGTAGCGACCTGCCTGGGCCCCGCCGCCCGCCGGAGTTTTAGCCAACAGGAGGCGCTGGGCGGGGGCGGGAGGAGTTGATCTGTGGGGTCCGCGCACCCCAGATCTGGCCCAGCCCTGACAGGCGTTTGTCCAACCTGCTCTTCAAAATCCCCAATGCTGGAAGTTCCCCCACAACCTCCCTGGGCAGCTTATTCCAGCGCTGACCCCCCCGGACAGGTCGCAAGTTTTTCCTAACGTCCAACCGGAACCGCCCCTGCTGCAGTTTAAGCCCGTTGCCTCTTGTCCTGCCTCCGCGGTTACCGAGAACAATTCTTCTCCCTCCCTCCCGCTCGTAACAACCGTCCATGTACCCGAACCCTGTTCTCCCGGCCCCCCCAGGCCTCTCCTCTCCAGACTAAACACCCCCAGCTCCCCTCGCAGCTCCTGCTTTCCAGCCCTTGACTCATTTTTGTTGCTCTTCTCTGGACTCTCCAATTTCCCCACATCTTTGCTGGAACGTGGGGCCAGCGCCGGCTCCTCCAGCTGACTCTGTATCACCGCGGGGTCGGGCAGAAGGACGTCCCGTGTCTGGCTTACAACACGCCGCTGATACAGCCCAGAAGGACGGGCGCTGTTGTTGCAACAGGGTTCCACCGTTGAGACATATTTAGCTTGTGGTCCACCCCGACCCCAAGGACCCTGCCCGCGGTTCTCCTTCCCAGGCACAGTCATTTCCCAGCGTACGTGTGCGGCTGATTGTTCCTGCCTCAGCGGAGCACTTTGCATTTGTCCTCCTTGGATTTCAGCCTCTTTGCGTCGGACCATTTCTCCAGTTTGTCCAGAGCATTTCGGATTTTCATCCCCTCCTGCAGAGCACTCGCCGCCCCTCCCAGCTTGGGATCGTCCACAAACGTTGTCAGTGGATCTCTGGGCCGTTATCGAGATCATCGCTGAAGACAGACCAGCCCCGGACCCAGAACCGACCCCTGCGGACCCCACTCGATTCGCCCGTCCAGCAGGAGGGTGAACCGCTGAGAACGACGCTCTGGGAGCGGTTTTCCAACCAGCTTTGCACCCGCAATGACAGACCGACACGCAGGCAGTCCCAGACCTTGCAAGAACAGACAAGGCGACCCTATAGCAATACCGAAGACCCTACAAAAACAAACCAGGACACGGCTCCAGATTCCACAATAAGAAACCGGCACCCACAGGGAACCCAGCGGTAATGAGCTGGCGCACACAGCCCCAGATATTGCAACAACAGACTAGGGGACCCTACAATAACACAGAAGATCCATATGACAATAAAGCCCCGCGCACTTGTGAGAGACACTATCCTAACAAAGCAGCATCTGTCAGTGCCCGACAACAGCCAAAACACACAACTCTGCCACTCCTAAGACCCTACAGAAACAAAGCCGTATTTGCTATTGCTCCAATACTAAGGCCCGGCTGGGATTGGTCCAGCTTTGAGCAGGGGGTGGGACTAGATCCCTCCTGAGGTCCCTTCCAGCCCTGAGAGTCTCTGCAGCACAGTCCTAGCATGTGTAAGACCCTACAATAACAAAACGACGCACAGAGAGGCCCTAGGATTCAGGAGACACCCTACAAAACAAAACAGTTCTCACAAGAGACCCTACAATGACAAAGCAAAACAGGCACAAAAGCCCTTGCTCTCATGAGACCCTACAGTAACAAGGCAGCCAACACAAGAGACCCTGCAAAAACCAAGCCACACACAGAGCCCTGCTGCTCCAGGAGACCCTGCAAAAACCAAGCCACACACAGAGCCCTGCTGCTCCAGGAGACCCTACAAAAACAAACTGAGCCAAACAGCGCTGCTTCTCCCAGGAGACCCTACAAAAACAAAGCGACACACGCAACTCATAGCGTTCTTAAGACCCCACAGTAACAAATCAGCCCTGCCAGGAGGCCCTACAAAAACAAACAGACCCAAACAGCCCAGCCCCTCCCGAGAGACCGCACCATAACAACCCAGCACACAGGCACTATGTATGTATCCAAGACGCCAAGGACCTGACCCCCGGGGGCTGGCAGGAGAATCCCTGTTGGCCAGGGCTGTCCAGGTCCCCTGACACAGACACCAGCCAGCAGAGGGCAGCACCAGCACAGTACAAGACATAGATATATTTTAATCCAAAAAAAAAAAATAAAGACAACGAGACATCCACACCCCCAAGCTAGGGGTCAACCCCCCCAACCCGTATGCACCCCGACCTCCCTCCCTGGCTCCCCCAGACTCGAGTCCAGCCCCCTCGGCTCCAGGGGTCGCAGGCCGGTCGCGGATCACGTGTACAGGTCAAAATCCACCCGCTTCGAGTTGTAGAATTGGCCTTGCGAATTGTCGGCCTTGCGGCAGTAAACGCCCTCCTTGAAATAGCCCTGGTCCACCCACTCCTGCCGGGGGAGAGACGCAGCCGGTTACAGGGGCCCGGCGCCGGGACGCGGCCTGGGGGGGCCGGTTACAGGGGCCCGGCGCCGGGACGTGGCCTGGGGGGGGGCTGGTTACAGGGGCCCGGCGCCGGGACGTGGCCTGGGGGGGGCTGGTTACAGGGGTCCGGCGCCGGGACGTGGCCTGGGGGGGGCTGGTTACAGGGGCCCGGCGCCGGGACGTGGCCTGGGGGGGGCTGGTTACAGGGGCCCGGCGCCGGGACGTGGCCGGGGGGGGGCCGGTTACTGGGGCCCGGCGCCGGGACGTGGCCTGGGGGGGGCCGGTTACAGGGGCCCGGCGCCGGGACGTGGCCTGGGGGGGGCCGGTTACAGGGGCCCGGCGCTGGGGCGTGGCCGGGGGGGGCCGGGTCCAGGGGCCCGGCGCCGGGACGTGGCCAGGGGGGGGCTGGTTACAGGGGCCCGGCGCCCGGACGTGGCCAGGGGGGGGGCTGGTTACCGGGGCCCGGCGCCGGGACGTGGCCTGGGGGGGGCTGGTTACAGGGGTCCGGCGCCGGGACGTGGCCTGGGGGGGGCTGGTTACAGGGGCCCGGCGCCGGGACGTGGCCTGGGGGGGGCTGGTTACAGGGGTCCGGCGCCGGGACGTGGCCTGGGGGGGGCTGGTTACAGGGGTCCGGCGCCGGGACGTGGCCTGGGGGGGGCTGGTTACAGGGGCCCGGCGCCGGGACGTGGCCTGGGGGGGCTGGTTACAGGGGCCCGGCGCTGGGACAGGCCCCTCTGGAGCGGGGGCGGGGGGGCTTGGCACACGGGGACCCCTCACCCGGTGCCGGGACCAGCCCCTCAGGGCGGGGGGGGGGGGGAGAGCGGGTTACAGGGGCCCAGTGCCGGGACGCGGCCCCTGGGGAGTGGGGGCTGGGCACACAGGGACCCCTCCCCCGGCGCTGGGACGCGGCCCCGCTGGAGCGGGGGCGGGGGGGCTGGGCACACGGGGCCCCCTGGCCCGGCGCTGGGGACTCACCTGCATCTGGGTGCTGCTGAAGGGCCCGTAGAGCTCGGCCCCATTCGTGTTCTCCCATTTGTACTCCCACATCACCTCCGCCAGCGGCTCCTCCCCGGCCTGGGGCTGCGGCGCCGCAGCGCGCCCCCTGCTGGACAGACACCGTCGCACGCCCGTCCGCAGCCCCCCCGGGCCCCTCAACAAATCCCCGCAGCCCCCGCCGCGCCAGCCCCCCCCACGCCCGTCCGCAGCCCCCGCCGTGCCAGCCCCCCCGCAGCCCCCGCCGGCCCTGCCCCCCCCGCGCCCCTCACGCCCCCGCAGCCCCCACCAGCCCTGCCCCCCCGTGTCCCTCACTCCCCCCCGCAGCCCCCACCACGCCAGCCCCCCCAGTGCCCCTCACTCCTGTCCGCAGTCCCTCCCTGGCCAGCCCCCCCGGTGCCCCTCACTCCCGACCTGCAGCCCTGCCCCCCCCATAGCCCTGGTGGTGCCCCTCACTCCTGACCCGCAGCCCCCCCCCACGTCTCACCGGACGCCTGGGTTCTCAGCCTGGCCTCGTCGATGTCCTCGGCGAACATGTCGAGGGCGGGCGGGGGCGGGGCGGGCGGGGGCTGGGTCAGCGCCCGCAGCCTGAGCGCCAGCTTCTCGCGGGTCTCCTGGTAGATCTCGTAGACGCCCCGGCCCACCATCTGGTCAGCCAATCCCGAGAGCCGCTCCAGCTGCTCCCGCCTCTGGGGCGAGCCCGGCGCCTCCCCCTCCTCGGGCGGGGCGGGGGCCCCGGCCTTGGCGCGGGTCCAGGCCCGGCGGGGGCGCGAGCCCCGGGCCCCTCCCTTGCTCCCCAGGCGCTGGATGGCCCGGGCCACCGTCTCCCCCGGCCGCACCATCTCCACCATCCCCTCCAGCAGCGTCTGCTTGTCCAGCAGGGGGCGCCCCCCGTCCTCCTCCTGCCCCCCGCCGGGGGGCTGCCGGCCGCCGGGGGGCTGCTCCTTGATCCGCACCTGCGGGGGGGGGGGGGGGGGCCGTCCTGGTCCAGCCGGCCCCGGCCCCCCACCCCCGCTCCCCTCCCCCGCCCGGCCCCCTCTTCCACCCCCGCCCCCGCCTCCCCCGGCTCGACCCCCGCCCCCCCCGGCTCGACCCCCCCCCCGTCCCTGCCTCCAGCCCCGGCCCCCCGCCCCCCCCGGCTCGACCCCCCGGCTTGACCCCCGCCAGTCCCTGCTCCAGCCCCGCCTCACCCAGTCGATGTTGTCCAGCCAGTTGTCGCGGATCAGGGCCTCGCGCCGCAGGAAATAGTTCCCCTCCGAGTCGAAGTGCCCCTCCTCCATCTCCTCCTCCAGGTTGAAGGGGGTGATCCGCACCCCGTCCTCGTAGTCGATGGTGGCCGACTCCTGCCCTGCCCGGGGAGACCCCTGCCCGTCAGGCCCCCGACTTCCCTGTTCTGCCCAGCCCAGGAGTCAGCCAGGCTCCCCCCTTCTCCCCGGCAGGATCCCCTCCGTCCCCCCCTCTCCCCTCCCCCCCCCCGGCCCAGCCCCCTTCTCCCCTGCAGGATCCCCCCGTCTCCCCAGCCCAGCCCCCTTCTCCCCTGCAGGATCCCCCCTGTCCCCCCTCCTTCCCCCCCGTCTCCCCTCCTTCCCCCGGCCCAGCCCCCTTCTCCCCGGCAGGATCCCCCCCGTCCCCCCTCCTTCCCCCCCATCCAGCCCCCTTCTCCCCGGCAGGATCCCCCCCGTCGCCCCTCCTTCCCCCCGTGTCCCCTCATTCCCCCGGCCCAGCCCCCTTCTCCCCTGGATCGCCCCCCGTTTCCCCTCCCCCCCCCCGGCCCAGCCCCCTTCTCCCCGGCAGGATCACCCCCGTCCCCCCTCCTTCCCCCCGGTCCAGCCCCCTTCTCCCCTGGATCGCCCCCTCCCCACAGGATCCCGGCCCCCTCAGCCAGACCAGGGTCTCACCCTCCACGTCCTCTGATGCCAGGATGTCGTATTTACTGGCCCGGCCGCCATCCCCCTCCTCATCCTCGTCTTCCTCATCGCTGTCCAGGGAGTGTTTCCCCTTGAACCGGCTCCCTGGGCCACTGGCCCCCAGGCCAGGCTCTGCCAGCTGGGGAGAGGGATGTTAGGTCTCCTCGGTCACCCCGAGAAACAGCCCCCCCCACAAGGCACCACTACCCGGGTCACCCCGACACACCGCCCCCCCCCGCTACCACCCCAGATCACCCCGACACACAGAGCCCCCCACCCAGATACCAACCGCTGGGTCACCCCGAGACATAGCACCCCACACAGATACCCACCCCCGGCCACCCCGACTCACAGCCTCCCCCCACAAGGCACCACCACCTGGGTCACCCCAACATACAGCCCCCCACACACACAGATACCAACCCCAGGTCACCCAGACACACAGACCCCCCACCCATATACCAACCCCTGGGTCACCCCGAGACATAGCACCCCCCACAGATACCAACCCCCGGCCACCCCGACTCACCGCCCCCCCCCCCCCGGATACCACCCCCAGGTCACCCTGAGAAACAGCCACCCCCCCCCCCCGGATACCACCCCCTGGGGCACCCTGAGACACAGCCCCCCCCCCCCGGATACCACCCACCAGTCCCCCTGAGACACCCAAGGGGGACACCTAACACAGCTCCCACCCACTCCCTGGTCATACCCTCTGAGGGGCCCCCCTCCTACCCCCAGTGACCCCCCAACCCCCCAACAGGGACCCTGTGCCCTCTGGAGACCCCCCAATACCCAATGTCTCCCCACCCCACAGAGATCCCTCGCCCCCTGGGGGTCCCCCCACACCCCATCCCCGTAACTCACCTTCTTCTTGGGAATGGCCAGCTCCTCCTCCTCCTCGTCCCCCTCGGCCTGGTCCTCGAATGTCACCTTGCGCTTGGGCATGGTGGTCTCTGACGGTCCTGGGGGGAGAGGAGAGCTGGGTGAGAAAGGGGGCGTCCCCCAGTGCCAACCCCCCCAGACGGGCCTCACTGCCCCTCCCTGGGGTCTGCCTGCAGCCCCACAGGGAGGAGCGCTGAAGAGACCCTATGATAAAGGGACGATCCCAAAGCGACGCTCTCCGATAACAAACCGAGGCCCACGGAGCGCTCCAGTCACAAACGAAAGACCCTACAATAACAAACCGCCACTCAAAACAGACGATAGTGGGAGCTGGCTAAGCAGGACCCTGCCGTAACAAACCAACGACTCACAAGAGACCCTGCGCCAACCCACCAGGCCCTGGCAGAGGAGACCCTACGATAACAAGCCCCACATGTCCCAGCCACGCCCGCCCCACCTGGTCACTGATAAGCCCCTTATCCGTGGGCAGTGGTGCAAGTTGGGTGGTGCGCGCCGGTACCGGCAAGAGATTTTTAGCGGGTACGGGGTACCGGAAAGACTCGGAACTAGCCCCCCCCTCCCCCAGAGGAGGGGGTGGGGCTGTGCTCTGTTCCTTAAAGGAGCAGAACATGGCTAAGGAGGGCACTCATTCTTTATATGGCTTTAACAGCACAATACAGACGCTAACAAATTTAAACAAAGCCCTTTTTTCCGTCTGTTAGCATATGTATTGTGCTGCTCAGTTGGTCAGGAGTCCTTGGGGGAACGGAAGGAATTTAAACAGTGTTTTTGATTCTGTTTCTCCCCACTGGTCTGAATTATCCACGACATTCATCTCAAAGAAAGAGGCAGAGGTCCACAGATTTGCAAACCTAAAAACCCGTGTTCTGCTTTAAACCATCTCAGCCCATGCCAGGTTTATGAACATTCAAAAGTTAACTGCAAAGGAACTATAAGGTGGATAGAAAGCTGGCTAGATCGTCGGGCTCAACGGGTAGTGATCAATGGTTCCATGTCTAGTTGGCAGCCGGTATCAAGTGGAGTGCCCCAAGGGTCGGTGCTGGGGCCGGTTTTGTTCAATATCTTCATTAACGATCTGGAGGATGGTGTGGACTGCACCCTCAGCAAGTCTGCAGATGACACTAAACTGGGAGAGTGGTTGATACGCTGGAGGGTAGGGAGAGGATACAGAGGGACTTGGACAAATTAGAGGATTGGGCCAAAAGAAACCTGATGAGGTTCAACAAGGACAAGTGCAGAGTCCTGCACTTAGGATGGAAGAATCCCATGCACTGCTACAGACTAGGGACCGAATGGCTGGGCAGCAGTTCTGCAGAAAGGGACCTAGGGGTTACAGTGGACGAGAAGCTGGATACGAGTCAGCAGTGTGCCCTTGTTGCCAAGAAGGCTAATGGCATTTTGGGCTGTATACGTACGGGCATTGCCAGCAGATCGAGGGATGTGATCATTCCCCTCTACTCAGCACTGGTGAGGCCTCATTTGGAGTACTGTGTCCAATTTTGGGCCCCACACTACAAGAAGGATGTGGAAAAATTGGAAAGAGTCCAGCGGAGGGCAACAAAAATTATTAGGGGGCTGGAGCACATGACTTATGAGGAGAGGCTGAGGGAACTGGGATTGTTTAGTCTGCAGAAGAGAAGAATGAGGGGAGATTTGATAGCTGCTTTCAACTACCTGAAGGGGGGGTTCCAAAGAGGATGGATCTAGACTGTTCTCAGTGGTGGCAGATGACAGAACAAGGAGCAATGGTCTCAAGTTGCAGTGGGGGAGGTCTAGGTTGGATATTAGGAAACACTATTTCCCTAGGAGGGTGGTGAAGCACTGGAATGGGTTCCCTAGGGAGGTGGTGGAATCTCCTTCCTTAGAGGTTTTTAAGGTCAGGCTTGACAAAGCCCTGGCTGGGATGATTTAGTTGGGGTTGGTCCTGCTTTGAGCAGGGGGTTGGACTAGATGCCTCCTGAGGTCCCTTCCAGCCCTGAGATTCTGTGATTCTATGAACACTGAAGCCTGTTACCCTGAATGTGGGCCCGCCAGTGCCCCCCTGGCTAAAAGTGCAGTCACACCTGAACAGCTAAAAATGAACCTGGCCCTTTTCGGCTAAACGACAGTCATGTCACTGGCTCCATCTCTGTTGTTACATAACAGATAAAGCTCCAGTGGGGCGTGGGGCTGGCACAGAGGGTCTCAGGTACGTGGTGTGATTGTTCAGAATCTCTTTGGGGAATAGTCATGTAGGTGAAAGAGCTGATACTTATGATCACACTATTTCTATGCGTGTATATTCCTCCTGGCATCTGACGTTACAAATAGTAGCTCTGGTTACTACACGTCTGCTCCTGTGGCAACACCCACAAGGTATTCAGCCAGCGCATGAAGGGACAACTCGAGCTGAATGGCCCATTAAGGAACCCTCAGCTCACAACGGACCCTGGAAAACGCCTGGCTACACTGAATGTTCTAACCAGAAGAGGGGTGGGGGTGATGGGCGTGTGACTTGGGCATGTGACTCCAAACACCATCTTCCACGATGAGACCAGATTTCCCTTCACTTGGCACTTGGCACAAGCTAAAAGGCCCTGGCCTGGAAGCATCTGCATTTGGCCTCTTTCCTGCTCCGGCCTCTGGACTATGAACAGCTACTAACGGGAGCTTTCGAACCAAGGGACTGAGGACTTTGAGGTAATCTGGAGCCTTCATATTTCCTTGATCCTTTGCAGATGGATTTATGAGCTGGATCTGGTACAGAGACTGTCCTAGCCTCATTGACTGCTGAGTTCTCCCTTGCAATGGACAAAGATCAGATGTCTAATGACTTCCTCACAAGTCAGCAGCCTTTGATACCTGCGGTATAAGCAACACAGCCCTTGCTTGAGTGGTTCTGTCCTTTCCTCTCCACTGTCAAAGCCTGTTCCCACTGAACTCAACAGCAAAACTCCTTTTGATCTCCATGGAAACAGAATTTGGCGCCAAGAGGTCAGAGAATGTGATTTTGATCAATTGCTTCTCTGTCCAGAGCCAGTTCTCATGCACGCTCTGCCAGGCTGATTTCCACTGCCCCTCCTGTATGTCATGCTGAGGAAAATAACGAAACACAGGCTGTAGTTCTAGCAAGATGCACATGGCACACACAGTTCGGTGCCTCTTTTCCCTCAATCCCAGCTGGTGCAGCATCTTTGCTTTCCTGTGCCTGGCGGAGAGCGATGCTTAGAGAAAGGCCGAGGCTTCGTTTGGATGTAAGGGAGGCACTGACCGCGTGTGAAGGGAACCGGGGCGATGGTCTTTCCGACCCTGCTTTCGTTTAAGAAGTTTTCAATACGAGGTGCTGCTGGATCCTCAATGACCCCTGGAAGTACAGGTGGCACCAGGGGCCCAAAGCCTCGTTTTACAACCGCAGCTCTCAGCAGACGCAGCTGTAACGTTCTGGGCAGGTGAGGGGGTGTCGAGGGGACGGGGGCAGCGTGGGGACAGAGTCCCAGGCAGGGCCCCGTGGGGAGGCGACTTGCCCAAGGAAGGATTTCGACTCGCACCCCTGTCTGGGGGTCCAGGCTAGTACACACTGGCCTAGAGCTAATACATATTTGCATATGCAAATGAGCTCCCTTCAAGATGCCCCCCCCTTTCCCGGCCTGCCTGTACCTCGCAGGGCCCCCCCCACCCTCCCTGGGGGAGACCTGAGGGGCAACCCCCCATCCCAGCGTCCTAATTTGCATATGCAAATGACGCTCCCACTCCTCATGGGGATAACCCCGGCGCCCCTCCCGGCGCAGGGCAGGGGGCGGGGCCCCGATTTCAGACCCCAACAGCCCAACCAGGGGACACCTGGGAACGTCTTAATTTGCATATGCAAATAACCTACAGCTCCCCCCGGGCCAGCCCCGCATGGGGGCGGCCCCATAGGAACGGGGGGGAGGGGCGGCCGCGCCCTCCAGGCCCCACCCCCTCATTTGCATACGCCAATCACCCCCTGGGGCCTGGCACAGGCCCCCCCTGGCGGGGTCATGGCCCCCCCCGGGGAGCAGGCTGCCCCCCCACCTGGGGACCCCACAGCCCCCTCATTTGCATATGCAAATCAGCTCCCCGCTAGCTGCGCCGCTCACCTGTCTCCGGAGCTCGCAGGGCACCTCGCGCAACAACCACTTCCGGGTCAGCCGGCCCTCCTTCCGGCCCGGATGTGACGTCACCACTAGGCCGTTACCTCCCCTCCGCCCCGCCCCTCGCCCCGGGTTGGTCCCGTTGCTCGTCGTTTCCTCTCATTGGCTGGGGCTGGGCCCCCTCGAAATTTGGCAGTTGACCCGCCCCCGACAGGGCCTTACAGGAAGTGACGTCACCCCATGGTTTCCGCCCGACGGACGGCAATGGGGGCGGGGCTGGAGTGAGGGCAGGATTTAAAGGGACAGGAGCCTATGGTGGGGGAGGGGAGTGCGGGAGGAAGAGGAAATGACGTTGCCTCCTGGCAGCCGCTGGCTTCAGCCCATTGGCTACCATGGGGAGCGGCGTCATGGCAACGTTTAAAGGGGCAGCGCCCGGTTTTCTCACACCCCCCCCCCTGCGCGGCCCCCCTTGGCCGGGGGGGGGGGGGGCTGGGAAATCCCCTCAAATACGTGTCCCCCCCATCCCCGCCCCCCCCCGCGCAGGACCACGTGCCCCCACCCCCAGCACCGCCCCCCCGCCCCCCATCACGGGGCCACGCCCCCCATTACCGCATCTGGGGGACACTCTCCCCGCCCCTCCCCCCCACGTGCCCGCTTTTGTCGGGGTCCCCCAGACACCCCCGAGCCCCCGTGGGGGGGGGGTGGAGCCTCCCTGGGGCCCGCCCGCCCCTCGGAAGAGCCGGTGGCGTTTCGAACCCGGGCGCCCCCCGCGGCCACCTGCCCGTGTCGGGGTCCCGCCTCGGGGTCCCCCTTTCGGCCGGGGCGGAGATCAGAGGGAGGCCGGGGGCGCATCGGGCGGGGCCCTGGGAAAACCGCCCCCCCTTGGCCCCCGGGCACGGTGCCAGCCAGGGAAGGAACCGGGAGGGGCCCAGCTGCCCCGGCTTAAATTGTGGGGACCCCCCTTGTATTTCTCCAGCGTCCGTCTCGCCTTTGCCCCCGGCCCCCACCCAGGAAGGGGCCCCCCCCCCAAGGCAGCCAGAGCCCCCACAGGTGGGCTACAGATGTGCTAGGAGCCCCTAGTGTTTAACCAGGGCTGGTCTCCATTTGTTGGGGGGGCACCTCCTAAGCTGGGGCAGCCCCCCAATCCGTCTCCAGGCCCCCCCCCACATTCCCCCAGGAACATGGGTCTCTTTAGGACCAAGGGGAACTCCAGACTCGGCAACTCCCCTGGGGTTAGTTCCTTGTTCTAGCTGTTCTGTTCCCCTGCCTAGTAAGGTGCCCTGGGCGGGGAGAAGAAGGGGGCCCGGAGGGGCTGTACCCAGAATATCCACTGGTGCACCCCCTCCCCGGCGGACACACCAGCAGCGACAGGTGTCGGGGGCTCATAGCTGGGTTGGGGGGACAATTGAGGTCAGATAGCTGGACCTTAAAAGTGACCCCTGCTCTGCCCCAGAGAGAGAAGGGGAAGGGAAAACTGGGGACCCCCCCCACCCCAAAGAGGGGCAGCAGATTTCCAGGACAAAGGTGGATCCGGGATCCGGCTGAGCACAGACAGAGGAGCGCAGGAGAAGGCAGGTAAAGGCCCCACCCTAGGGCTGGCACCCTCCGGAGAGGAGAGGCCCCGGGTGCTATCCCCTGCCCCCGGAGCCAGCCAGGCCCCACCCTGGGGCTGGAGTGGGGCTGGTGCCCCCTAGAGGGGACAGGCCCCATGCCCCATTCCCTATCTCCCCCTTCCCAGGTGCCCGTCCACATGAAGTTGCACGAAACCAGCGTCCTGGGCTACTCCCGCGTGGCGGCGCCCCCCGACCGGCAGGGGCGGCTGTACAAGAAGAGCGAACGCAGCAGCAGCTACCAGCGGCGCTGGTGCGAGTTACGGGGGAACCTGCTCTTTTACTGGGAGCGGCAGGGGGACCGCGAGCCGCTGGGGCTAATCCTCCTGGAGGGCTGCACCGTGGAGCTGCAGGAATCCGCCACGGAGCCTTTCACCTTCGAGATCTCCTATTCCCACGGGCCGCCGGGCTACCGGGCTTACAAGATGGCTGCTGAAGACCAGGCCTCCATGGAGGGCTGGGTGCGGGCTCTGAGCACGGCCAGCTTCAACTACCTGCGGGCCCTGTTGACAGATCTGGAGGGACAGTACCGGGCCAACGGGGCCCTCGGGGCGACACCCCTGGAAGAGAGGGCTGCGCAGCGCAGCCCATTGGTGGCAGAAGTGGGATTGCCAGACTTTGAGGGGCTTCACCGCCAGTTCGGGGAGGAGATTATGAAACTGAAGGCGAGGTGGAGGGAGGGGAGAGCAGGAGGGGACCAGACAGTGCAGGGGGACCTGATTGATTTGGAGTAGGAGCAGGGAAAGGAGGCAAGCCGGGGGGGGGGGGGGAGTGGGGAACCCAGGGGCAGGCAAACAGGGGGCTGCAGGTCAGGATTAAGGGGCACCAGCCTTGGTGGTTTGGGATGACTGGGAAATGGGGACAAAATATTTGTCAAACATTTACACTGTGAAGATGCCTTTACAATAAAAAAATTGTTCGATCCAGGCCCTGGTACCAGCCTTGTGACTTCACCCTTTGGTCACATCCAGACAGCAGCAGGGGGCGCTGTGGGGAGCAGGAGCACTGACTGCCAGGGGAGAGCTCCCCCTGCAGAGCCCCCGCCCCACCCTGCTCCAAGCGACAGCGCCCCCTAGCGCGGCACCGAGGCATTGGGGTCAGCTCTTAGGTCTGAGAACGTCCCAGGTCGTTTCGGCCAATCCCCACCTGCGCCGAAGGAAGATCTCGTGTCACGGAGACCAGCAGAGAAGGAGACGCTCCTCCAAGGCCGACGTAGCCCGTACCCGCCTGGGGCAGGATCGTCCCCATCTGTCCCTCCAGACTCTAGCTCTGACCTCCTTCAGCAACGGTGCCGGAACCGTTTCTGTTCCAAGCCCCTGCCCTTGGGGAGAGGACCCAGTCCCCCACCGTCCTCCCCGAACCTACGCAAGCACAGAGCTTCGTGGCGTTGGCCTCCCACAATTCACAGCCCAGCCCCTTGTGGCCACTGCTCGTCCACCCAGGCAAGATCTCTAACCTGATAGACCTTGCTCCCCACCCACAGAACCCAGGAGTCCTGGTTCCCAGCCCTCCCTCTCCCCCCCCCAACCCACTAAGCCCCACTTCCCTCCCAGAGCTGGGGACGCTCGCTAACCTCTCACAGAGACTGACAACTCAGCAACCCTCATGCCGGTGACCCAGAACAACCCCAGCACCAGGACCCAATGACCCTCTGTGATGAAGTGGGGAGTTTTCTTAATGGGTCTCAGTTTCCCTCACATGCTGCACGATTAACCAGGTGGTGGGACAAGGGCGTCGGCAGAGACCCCTAGCGGACCAGGTGTGAGTGCCCCAACTGATGAGCCTGGCCTGGGCAGCAAGCCAGCCAGTTCTGACCAGCTGGAGATCAAAGCCATGTGTGCAGACACACATGCAGCTGGCAGCCCTGGGCTCTGGGTCTGACCAAGATGGACCCGTCCTGCTCTCTGTGCTAACAATGAACGTTTCTCCGCTGTTCCAGAGGCCTAACAAACCCTTCTGGGGTACCCCCCTGGCTGGGAGTCACTGCTGACTGCAGAACTCGGGGTGCAGAGCCCCTTTGGGGCTTCCCCAGGTGTCCTACTCAGCTGGACTCACTGTGTGGAACGGGTGCTGAAGGATCCGAGGTCGGCCCAAGGAGGCGTACCCTAGTGTGTGTGCGCGCCCTGGAGAGGGCCCCAATTCACGGCTGTTCAACTAGCACCAAGCCTGTTCCCCCATGACACCCTCAAAAGACTTTCAAGGAACCAAGACCCACAGTCCAAGGACTCTCAAAGAACTATGACCCTCAAAGACCCAAAGATCCTCCAAGACCCCCAACCCAACAACCATCAAAGAGCCAGGATCCCCAATCAGCCAATGATTCTCAGAGATCTAAAACCCAAAGGCCTTCAAAGAACCACAACCCCCAACAAGCGAATGATTCTCAAAGACCTACAATCCAGTGACCCTCAGAGAGCCAGACTGACAACCCAATGACTCAAAACAGCCATGACCCCCAAGGAGCCAATGATTCTGAATTGACCCTCAAAGAACCAATGACCCTCAAAGACCTAGAACCCAATGACCTTCAAAGAACCATCATGACCCACCAACCCAGCTTTCAAAGAGCCAGACCCCCAACCCAATGACCCTGGAAGAGCCCAATGACCAAAGACCTAGAATCCACTGCCCCTCAAAGAACTGTGACCCCCAAGCCAATGACCTTCAAAGAGCCATGACCCCAATCAGCCAATGATTCTCAAAGATCCATCACCCACAACCCAAAGACCCTCAGAGCACGATACCCCCCAATCCAGTGATACCCCCCTAGAGCCCATGATTCTGAGACCTGCAACCCAAACGATCCTCAGAGAGCCACCCCCCCAACCATGACGCCCAAAGAACAGCGCTGCATCTTCCAAGTTTGCAATTTTTTTTTTGTTAACCTTTTTAAACAAAGCGACAAAATAAAATCTCAGAGAATGAGGCACGAACAACAGAAAGGGTCGGGGAGGGGGAATGGAGAAAGAGGAGAGATGTAAAATGTAAACATCCGGTTTTCTGCCCTTCCTGCCCAGGATGGGGGTGGCATAAAAAGAGAGACTAGGGATTGGAGCCGGGGCAAGGGGGCGGGAGCTGTATCTCTATATTCCAGTGTCTGTCCCATTAAATAAGACCTCATGGCCAAACCCAAAATGTCTGTATACATAATTACAATACCGAGACATATATATAATATATGTGTATAGAGAGACACGTATATACAAAGGGTGGGAGGGAGAAAGGGGGGGCTTGTTGGGTGGCAGGTGGGAGTTACATTGGCTGGGGGGGGCAGCTGGCGGCATGGTTTGGGGGAGAGGTGAATTGTGGGAATGAGGTTTGGCTGGAGGCAAAGAGCAGCAATGTGGTCTCTTGCTCCAAGGAGCCACTCTACAAGGTTAAGTTAAAGCCATGTCTTGCAAAGAGGGGAAACTGAGGCAAAGGGGGAAGAGACCGAGCTGGGGGATAGAACCCAGGAGTCCTGATTCCCAGCCCACCCCCACCCTCTAACTCACTAGCCCCCACTCCCTGCCTGGAGGCAGGGATAGAACCTAGGAGTTCTGGTGCTCTTTGCTAGCTTTACACAAGACAGTGGGGGTTGGGGGATTCCCATTGGGTCAGCCCCACTCCTCTTCCAGCCAGCGTGAAAGTGTTAGCCTCCCATCTGAGACCCCTGCTCTCCCTCCATGGGGCCAGTGGGTGTCCTCTAGTGGTCGCACAGCGTACCACAGTCAGAGAGAGAAAATTCCAGTTATCGTAAGGGTGTTTGTTCATGCTTTTTAAGGGGCCGGGGGGGGGTTTGTTGGGTCTGGGGGGACTGGAGTGTGTTGATGGTTGGGGTGAATCACAAATAAGCCAGGGAAGGGGAGGCAAGGAATTGACAAGACAAGAGATAACCAAGAGAGTATCCCGGGGGAGGGGGGGAGTATTGTCTAAGAGCCAATTTAATATCCCCCCAGGGCAAATTAGGGGGGGGCTATGGGGTGCTAGTCGGAAAAAGTCCCATAGCATCAGCCACTGGGGGACTTTATTGGCTTCTTGTCCACCAACACTGGGGACTCGATAAACTTTATCACGGCTCTCATGTGAAATAAACTTTATTGATACCCATGTCTGCAAACACTGGGACATCGATAAAGCTCATCCCAGCTCTCACATGGAATAGGATATTCTGTCTGCAAACACTGGAGTGTCGATAAAGCTCATCCCAGCCCTTACATGGAATGCCATGCTCTGGCTGCGAACACTGGGTTGTCAATAAAGTTCATCCCCCACTCTTACAGGGAAGAAACTTTTTTGACACCTTGTCAGCAAAGTGGGCCACCAATAAAGTTCACCATCTTTCCCAGAAGGCCCCAAAGGAGACCATAACAGTGGCCGCCAGGGTACCACACAAGTAATGAAGCCCCAGGTGGGGACAAGGAATGAACTTTATTGAAAGCCCAGCATTGGCAGACGAGAACAGTCCAGTTTGTCCAACACTGGGCTATCAATAAAGTTTACTCCTTGCCACAAAAAACCCTGTGCTGGGAGATGGAAGAACTTTCTTGTTCTCTTGTCTGCAAGCACTGGGCTATCGATAAAGTTTCTCACCTAGCACGTGACTTTATCGACACCTTCTTGAGAGGCGGATGAGCTTTACTGATGCCCTGTCGGGGAACACCGGGCTACAGATAAATAAAGAAATGTGGTGTTGGGACAAGGAGGAACGTATGCCCTGTCCGCATACACTGGGCTGTCAATAAAGTTCATCCGTCTTGCCACTGAAAGTCCAAGGAGAAGAACTTTATTGATACCTGTGTCCATCAACAAGAACTGCGTTTGGGGGTGAACAGCACAAAGAGGAGCACTCCTGCTAGCATGGGGGCAAGAGGGTGGCCCTTAAAACCAACCTCTCCCGAGCAGAGGGGCGGGGGGAGTGTAGGGCTGGAGTGGTTAAATAGTTTAAAGGGGATTCTCCTATATACAGTAAACGGGCTGGACTATTAATACAATTATATTCTGGTTAAGACTTGAGGGGGACGCCCCACACCCCTGGAAAAAGCGCTTGGAGGGAGGGGTGTACCTGTTCGTTCCACCGACGGGAGGGGAGGACACAGAAAGCGGGGGGGGGGAGAGCACAGTAGTCGTTTGGCTTTCAAAGTCGTTAAGCAGGTCCCCTCCTGGCAGGAGGAAGATTGTGGGGCGCCCCCTGGAGGCTAGCTCAGAGCTCAACACTCTTGTCCTTTAGATTCCAGCTTCCTCCCAGCCGGCGACCCCACCCCCATCTGAGTCTCCTCACCCCTTGGTCCTTGGCTAATCTGTGGTGGGGTCGGAGGCAGCAGGGCCCCCCCCGCTGTCCCACCCCCACTCAGCTCAGAAGTAAGTGTCCTGCAGCACAGAGCCTGCTGGGGGATCCCCGTCTTGCCCCCCGTCCTCGGCGCGGGGCGGGGCTTTGGCCTCCTTCCGGCGCATGGAGACCTTCCTCTCTTTCTTCTGCTTGGCCTCCTCCTTGGCGCGCTCCTTCTGCTGCTTCCGCTCCAGCTTCTCCTTCTCCTTCTTCTCCTGCTTCTCCCGCTCCTTCGCCAGCCGCTCCCGCTCCTTCTCCTGCTTCTCCCGCTCCTTCGCCAGCCGCTCCCGCTCCTTCTCCTTCTTCTTCTCCTTCGCTCCCCCCTTCTTGGGGCCCGCCAGCGGCGTGTTGTTCCCCGTGGGGGAGGGCAGAGCGGGGTGGAGCCCTTCCGACACCACCTGGCCTGGGGCAGTGGCTGGAGTGGGGGCAGCGGAGACGGCCAGGCTGCCCATGGGGTGGGCAGGGGAGAAGTTGCCCCCCGTGCTCGCCCCACTGCCGCCGCGGGCCGCCCGCTGTTTGAAGCCGGTGAGGCTGAGCAGGCTGGCGCTGGAGGTCAGCGGCGGGTTCATGCGGTGACACTCTTCGTGGATGGCGCGGGAGCCGTGGAGGCGGCGAGAGGGTTTATACTGCAGCTCCCCGCGGGTCTCGCGCCACTTCTTGAGCTGCGTGGCGTTCTCACGCTCAATCAGCGCTTCCGTCACCGGCAGGTTCACCACCTGTGGGCGGGAGGCGCAGGTCAGACCCCCGGCGGCACAGCGCCCTCTGGAGAACTAGCTTGGGGTCTGCCCCGACCCAGAGCGCCCCCTACTGGGTAATCCGTCCCATCCCTTGCAGCACAGCACCCCCTAGTGCAGGGGTTGGCAAACTACGGCCCACGGGCCAGATCCAGCCCACCAGCCGTTTTAAGCTGGTCCTGCAAGCTCCCGCTGGGGAGCAGGGTCTGAGGCCTGCCCAGCTCTGGCACTCAAGCCAGGGCGCTGGGTCTGGGGCCGCACCAGGCAGCTCCTGGAAGCCGTGGCATGACCCTGCTCCAGCTCCTAGGCGCTCCAATGGCCCCCTCTGGCGCTCCAATGGGAGCTGCAGGGGCAGTGCCTGCAGATGGGGCAGCGTGCAGAGCCACCTGGCCGCACCTCCGCCTAGGAGCCGGAAAAGGGACACGCCGCTGCTTCCAGGAGCTGCTTGAGGTAAGCGCCGCCTGGAGCCTGCATCCCGAGCCTCTCCCCATGCCCCAAACCCCTGCCCTGATCCCCCTCTTGCCCTCCGAACCCCCCCATCCCAGCCCGGAGCACCCTCCTGCACCCAAACTCCTCAGCCCCACCCCAGAGCCAGCACCCCCCTCCCTCCCCGTCCCCCCAACCCCAATTTTGTGAGCATTCATGGCCCGTCACACAGTTTGTATTCACCAACGTGGCCCTCGGGCCAAAAACTTTGCCCACCCCTGCACTAGTGCCACACTGGCGCCAGCACCAACTGCCAGGGAGAGCCCGTACTCGCTCCCTGCAGCACAGCGCCCTCGGGCGTCGGGGCCAGCCCTGGCCGCCAGGGGAGACCCGTACTCGCTCCCTGCAGCGCAGCGCCCTCGGGCGTCGGGGCCAGCCCTGGCTGCCAGGGGAGAGCCCGTACTCGCTCCCTGCAGCGCAGCGCCCTCGGGCGTCGGGGCCAGCCCTGGCTGCCAGGGGAGAGCCCGTACTCGCTCCCTGCAGCGCAGCGCCCTCGGGCGTCGGGGCCAGCCCTGGCTGCCAGGGGAGAGCCCGTACTCGCTCCCTGCAGCACAGCGCCCTCGGGCGTCGGGGCCAGCCCTGGCCGGCAGGGGAGAGCCCGTACTCGCTCCCTGCGGCACAGCGCCCTCGGGCGTCAGGGCCAGCCCTGGCTGCCAGGGGAGAGCCCGTACTCGCTCCCTGCAGCACAGCGCCCTCGGGCGTCGGCGCCAGCCCTGGCTGCCAGGGGAGAGCGCCCCCTGCTGAGTCCCTGCCCCACTCCCTGCAGCACAGCGCCCCCTAGCGCCGCATTGGGGCCAGCTCTGACTGCTATGCGACAGCGCCCCCTGTTGAGCCATGGTGGTCTCCCTTCCACATCCTGAAGCAGCCAGGCCCTGGCTCGGTGCCGCCGGGCGGGGCTCACCTCCAGGATGAGGAAATCCTCTTGCATGCTCTGAGCTGGCAGGTTGCGCAGCTTCTCCATGGTTTCGTACATGCCCTGGCAGCTGCGCAGCTTGTCCACCGAGCCCAGCGTATTCCGGAGAAGGACCAGGCCCACCCGGAAGACGATCTTCACCCCTGGGGTGGGGAAAGGGTAGAGAGACTGGTGTGAGTCATGGGGTTTCAGGGACCTTTGTGCTGGGTGTCAGCCATGCACACATAGGGAGGAGAGCAGAGGTGGGGTCAGCTGGATGGGTTGGATGTAGGGTGACCAGATAGCAAGTGTGATGGGGGTGGGGGATAATAGGTGCCTATGTAAGACAAAGACCCAAATATCGGGACTGTCCCTATAAAATCAGGACGTCTGGTCACCCTAGTTGGATGGGACGTCTGGGTTGATGGATTGGGTTGCGTTGAATAGAATGACTGGGTTGGATTGGATTGGGTTGAGTTGGATGGGATGGTTGAGTTGATGGAAGATGAGTTAACAGATTAGGTTGATGCAGTGAGTTGGGTTGGACGCATGGTTGATATGGGTTGGGTTGATCAGATGGATGGTTGGTTTGGAAGGACTGGGTTGAATTGTATAGAGTGGTTAAGGGATGGCTGGTTGATTTAGACTGGGTTGAATGGTTGGTTGGGTAGGATGGCTGGGTTAGATGGATCAATGGGTGATTGGCTGGTTGGGTTGGATGGGGAATGGGTTGGATTGGTCAGATGTATGGATGAGGGACAGGTTGGATGGTCATATAGATGGACAGTGGGTTGGATGGGACAGTTGGATGGATAGGAAATGGGTTGGGCTGGTCAGAAGGATGGATGGATGGTTGGGTAGGTCGGATGGATGGATGGCTAGTTGGGATGGGACGATGGACGGATGGTTGGTAGGGTTAGACTGGTCAAGAAGATGGATGGTTGGCTGGGATGGGATGGGAGATCGGTTGGCCTGATCAGATAGATGGGATGGCTGGATGGATGCAGGATGGGTTGGTCACATGGACGGATGGTACCATTGGTCAGATGCACAGATGGGACAGCTGGATGGATGAGTAGTGGGTTGGGTTGGTCAGACGGATGGATGGGTTGGGTTGCTCGGACGGATGGATGGGTTGGGTTGCTCGGACGGATGGATGGGTTGGGTTGCTCGGATGGATGGATGGACGGACGGACGGAGAATGGGTTGGGTTGGGTTGGGTCGGACGGACGGACCGAGAATGGGTTGGGTTGGGTCGGGTCGGACGGACAGAGAAGGGGTTGGGTTAGTCAGATGGATGGATGGAGCGAGGGTGGGTTGGGTTGGTCGGATGGATGGATGGACGGATGGAGAACGGGCT
This sequence comes from Mauremys mutica, assembly GCF_020497125.1. Lineage (NCBI taxonomy): Eukaryota > Metazoa > Chordata > Testudines > Geoemydidae > Mauremys > Mauremys mutica. Next base: position 159,137,370 of record NC_059075.1, read on the forward strand.
GGGTTGGTCAGACGGACGGATGGAGCGAGGGTGGGTTGGGATGGGACGATGGACTGAGTTGGAGGTTGGGTTGGGTTGGTTTGATTGGCTGGGTTGGACTGCATTGGGCTGACGGATTGGGCTGGGCAGTGACACTCATACGGAGGGCTGGACGGACGTACAGAACGGGGGGACGTCTCACCCTCGCAGAAGAACATATCCCAGACGCGCAGCACCGAAGCCCAGGGCAGGGTGCGGGAGAAGATGCACATGAACCACTCCGTCATGTAGAGGATGGGGTCAATCTTGTATTTCTTCAAGTGCCGATAGGCCATGGGGGATGCCCGGCGCAGCAGGGCAAAGAAGATCTCTCCATCCAGCTGGATGGCTTCCTGCCGGGGGAGGGGAACACATCAGCCCCTGCTCTGGCTCTGCCACCCCCAAACACCCTCCCTTGTCCCTCCATCCCTCAACACTCCCCCTTCACTGCTCACCCCCACAAGGCTCCCCATTCACTGCCATCAACCCCCGTCCTTCCCCATCCCCAACAGCAACACCCCCCTCTCCACGAAGGATCACTCGGCAGAACCCCCCTCGCAGAGAGGGGCAGGCGGACGCCAGCCCCGAGAGCGCCCTGCCCTGCCCCACCAGCGGGGGTGCTACTCACCAGCCCTGCGCTGTAGTAGCCTGGCAGGTACTTCTCACAGATCTGCACCAGGCACCAGAAGGCTTGCTGCGGGGACGGAGAGAAGGGGAGACATCAGACAGAGACAGAAACCAAGAGAGGATCCAGCCCCAGGGCGCAGCTGCGCTACGTGGACAGACGGGGTTTCTCCCCTCCATGGTTAATCCAGCTCCTTCTGTCGACCAGGCCTCATCTACCCTGGGGTTTAGGTCGACCTCACTGCGCTGCTCAGAGCGAGATTGTCCTGGCCCGGGGTGACCCAGCTGGGTCACTCGAAGTTTGAGGTGTAGACCAGGTCTCAGACGCCCCAGAGAGGAGACCCAGACACGCACCGAGGATATGTACGTACACACACACACACACACGTGTTCCTAACCCACATTAGCGAACTCGGCTGGAGACAGCAGCTGCGGCGTCGCTGGTATTTTAACCCCGGTAGCTCCCGCGGGTTAACACACACGCTGAGGTTTTTGCAGTGCAGACGCGCCCAGCCAGAGGCAGACAACGCAGGAACGGGGGGAGAAGGGGAAACCCCCCAACACGTGTAACAGGGGAACGAAGCTGCACGCGACGGACAGACTGACCAGACTGGGATGGACAGAGCGACAGACAACGCTTCGGGCTGGAGAGCGAGAGAGGGAGGAAGAAACGGGAGCCGGAAAACAGACACACAAAACACAATCGTGCAAAAGAGACATGGACAGACAGACAAAATGCACAGACGCTATGTCAGATGGGAGGGGTATTGCCCAGAGAAGGGACAGAACCCTGGAATCCTGGCTCCCAGCCCCCCCGCTCCCCTCCCAGAGCCAGGGAGAGAACCCAGGAGTCCTGGCTCCCAGCCCCCCCGCTCCCCTCCCAGAGCCAGGGAGAGAACCCAGGAGTCCTGGCTCCCAGCCCCCCCCCGCTCTAACCACTAGACCCCACTCCCCTCCCAGAGCCAGGGAGAGAACGAACCCAGGAGTCCTGGCTCCCAGCCCCAAATCCAAGAAGTGCCCAGAGGTAAAACCAGCCAGACATGTAAGAAGCAAGAGGGGATCGGGGGAGGCGTGACGCTGGGGCTCTCCCAAAAGGGGGGGGCTCTCACTCAGCCACCGGGGGCGCTAGCGGGCGGCTCGTACCTCAGCGGGCATGTGCATCAGCAGGACGGCAGCCACGGGGGCCTGGGCCTGGCAGTACCCCTCGTCGGGCCGGTAAATGGTGTAGGCCTTTAGGATGCGGTATAAGTCCTGCTGCCTGTGGGAGGAAAGGGAGGAGGGTCAGACACACACAGGGGCCTTGCCCTCTAGGGGGCGCCGGCTCCAGCCCCAGGGCAGGGACTGGCTGGCTCAGGGGACGGGGGATGGGACGCGGGGCCTGTCCCCTCTAGGGGGCGCCGGCTCCAGCCCCAGGGCGGGACTGGCTGGCTCAGGGGACGGGGGATGGGACGCGGGGCCTGTCCCCTCTAGGGGGCGCCGGCTCCAGCCCCAGGGCAGGGACTGGCTGGCTCAGGGGACGGGGGATGGGACGCGGGGCCTGTCCCCTCTAGGGGGCGCCGGCTCCAGCCCCAGGGCAGGGACTGGCTGGCTCAGGGGACGGGGGATGGGACGCGGGGCCTGTCCCCTCTAGGGGGCGCCGGCTCCAGCCCAGGGCAGGGACTGGCTGGCTCAGGGGACGGGGGATGGGACGCGGGGCCTGTCCCCTCTAGGGGGCGCCGGCTCCAGCCCCAGGGCGGGGACTGGCTGGCTCAGGGGACGGGGGATGGGACGCGGGGCCTGTCCCCTCTAGGGGGCGCCGGCTCCAGCCCCAGGGCGGGGACTGGCTGGCTCAGGGGACGGGGGATGGGACGCGGGGCCTGTCCCCTCTAGGGGGCGCCGGCTCCAGCCCCAGGGCAGGGACTGGCTGGCTCAGGGGACGGGGAATGGGACGCGGGGCCTGTCCCCTCTAGGGGGTGCCGGCTCGGCTCCAGCTCAGGAAAGAGACTAGGAGGTTCTGGTCCAAGGGGGGCTCCCCCCGGTCACTCACCCGTGGCCTCCCCTGGCGGCAAACATCTCGTGGAAGGGGAACTGCCGGTGCAGATCCTTTTCAATCACATCCAGCCACTTGGGGTCCCCGGGCTGGCGCTCCAGGTCCTAGGGGTCACGGGGACAGGGGTGAGACTCGGCCCCGGCTGCCCGTCACCCCCCGCCTCTCCCAGCCCCCCAAAACCAGCCCGGAGGGGGAGCCCGCGCACCTCAAATTTGCCGGGGTTCTGATCCAGGAGCTCCTTGCTGTTCGACAGCAGCTGCCAGGCTTTGGCCCGGAGAGACGAGGGGATCCCCTTCCGACAGCGCAGCTTCACCTACGGGACAAGAGCCGCCATGGGGCCCCCACAGCGCCCCCTGCTGGGCGAGGCGTGGAGCGCCCCCCACGGCGCCCCCTGCTGGGCGAGGCCGGGAGCGCCCCCCACAGCCAGCCCCTCGTCCTCCCCACGGCGCCCCCTGCTGGGCGAGGCCGGGAGCGCCCCCCACAGCCAGCCCCTCGTCCTCCCCACGGCGCCCCCTGCTGGGCGAGGCCGGGAGCGCCCCCACAGCGCCCCCTGCTGGGCGAGGCCGGGAGCGACCCCCACCGCCAGCGCTGCCCCTCCCCACGGCGCCCCCTGCTGGGCGAGGCCGGGAGCTCCCCCCACAGCCAGTCCCTCGTCCTCCCCAGGGCGCCCCCTGCTGGGCGAGGCCGGGAGCGCCCCCCACAGCGCCCCCTGCTGGGCGAGGCCGGGCGCGCCCCCCACAGCCAGCCCCTCGTCCTCCCCACAGCGCCCCCTGCTGGGCGAGGCCGGGAGCGACCCCCACAGCCAGCGCTGCCCCTCCCCACAGCGCCCCCTGCTGGGCGAGGCCAGGCTGAAGCAGCCGGGAGCTCCCCCCACAGCCTGGCTCCCCACAGTGCCCCCTGCTACTCACCTTCTGGAATCGCCGCGAGAGCCATTTATCCCAGTGGGAAAACATATCGAGCCATTTGAGCTCCCGCTGCCGCGCCACGTCCACCGGGATGGCGCTCTCCCTGCGGGGGGGGAGGGGATCAGAGACACGGCGCGGCCACACCCCACCAGCCAGTACGGCAGGGGAGGCCTGGCAGCGGGGCGAGCTTCCCCACAGCAGTGCCCTGGAGGGGGAGCGGGGCCGCTGGCGCTGGGAGCTTCCCCACCCAGACGAGGGCCCGGGAGGGGACTGGGGGGGCAAGAAGCAGACTCCCCCCGTTGGGGCACGTCGGCTCCCAGCCTGCAACGGGAACTGGGGCCTATCAAACCATCTAAGAGAGACCTCGGCACCCCCCACAGCCCTGCCGGTGCCCCTCACTCCCGACCCGCAGCCCCCTGCTAGCCCAGCCCTGCCCCCACAGCCCTGCCGGTGCCCCTCACTCCCGACCCGCAGCCCCCTGCTAGCCCAGCCCTGCCCCCCCACAGCCCTGCCGGTGCCCCTCACTCCCGACCCGCAGCCCCCTGCCAGCCCAGCCCTGCCCCCCCAGCTCTGCCACTGCCCCTCACTCCCGACCTGCAGCCCCTGCCAGCCCAGCCCTGCCCCCCCAGCTCTGCCACTGCCCCTCACTCCTGACCCGCAGCCCCTGCCAGCCCAGCCCTGCCCCCAGCTCTGCCGGTGCCCCTCACTCCCGACCCGCAGCCCCTGCTAGCCCAGCCCTGCCCCCCCAGCCCTGCCGGTGCCCCTCACTCCCGAACCGCAGCCCCCCCCAGCCCTGCCGGTGCCCCTCACTCCCGACCCGCAGCCCCGCCCCAGCCCTGCCGGTTGCCCCTCACTCCCGACCCGCAGCCAGCCCCCTGCCAGCCCAGCCCTTCCCCCAGCTCTGCCGGTGCCCCTCACTCCTGACCCACAGCCCCTGCCCTGCCCCCCCAGCCCCGCCGGTGCCCCTCACTCCTGACCCGCAGCCCTGCCAGCCCAGCCCTGCCCCCCCAGCTCTGCCGGTGCCCCTCACTGCCGACCCGCCGCCCCTGCCAGCCCAGCCCAGCCCTGCCCCCCCCCAGCTCTGCCGGTGCCCCTCACTCCCGACCCGCAGCCCCTGCCAGCCCAGTCCCGGGCTCCCTGCCCCCAGCTCTACCAAAGCTCCATCCCAGGGATGTGATGGGCGGGTTTGACCGGGAAGTGAAATGAACAAGGTCCCGAGTGGAACACACCAGCCCGGTTTCCATCCCCCCAGGAGGAAACAGGTTGGGGCCCGAAAACGATTCTGCGGCCGGTTGGGCCAGGGAGGCTCTGCACCAGCCCCGCAGCAGCAGCCGCCTCCCGGCACCAGCCCCCAGCTCTCAGTTTCCCGCTTCCCGAGCAGCCTCCCTGCCTGGTCCACTGCTGCCCCCTCCCCTGAGCCCGGATCCAGCCCCAGGCTGGGGAACCGGCTGGCTCGGGGGGAAGGGGAAGGGGACGCGGAGCCCCCTAGGCCCACACCGGGGAAGCCACCCCGAGCTGATGCCCTGTCATGTGATGAGTCTGCTGGGTCTCAGCCAATGCGCCCCCGGCCTCTCCATTCCCCCCCCCCCCCCCGGGCGATGAGCAGCCCCCCAGCAGCCAGGCCCAGGGCAGAACGGCCCGTGGAGCTGGCCCTGGGGCATGGGGGGCAGACTGAGCTCCACTCCCCAGGCCCAGGGTAGGGGGTGGATGGGCGGGGGGAGGGCGGAGAAACAGGAAGAGCAGGGAGGGGAAACAGGAAGTGGTGGCTTGGGGCTGCCTCATTGAGAAACTCAGGAAGGGAAGCGGGGGCGTTCGCAGGAGCGGGGGGGGGGGAGACGCCCCTTCTCCGCCATCGCCCCCCACTGCAGAGCTGTGGCTGCAGGGTCTGTCTCCCCCCAGGGCCCAGCCCAGCCCCTGCCCCCCACGGCCCAGCCCCTGCCCCCCACGGCCCGGCCCAGCCATCCCACGGCCCGGCCCCTGCCCCCCACGGCCCGGCCCCTGCCCCCCAGGGCCCGGCCCAGCCATCCCACGGCCCAGCCTCTGCCCCCCAGGGCCCGGCCCAGCCTCTGCCCCCCAGGGCCCGGCCCAGCCCAGCCGCCCCAGGGCCCGGCCCCTGCCCCCCACGGCACAGCCGCCCCAGGGCCCGGCCCAGCCCCTGCCCCCCCGGGCCCAGCTCTGCCCCCCATGGCCCAGCCCAGCCATCCCAGGGCCCAGCCCCTGCCCCCCACGGCCCAGCCACCCCACGGCCCAGCCACCCCAGCGCCCAGCCCCTGCCCCCCAGGGCCCAGCCACCCCACGGCCCAGCCCCTGCCCCCCAGGGCCCAGCCACCCCACGGCCCACCCCCTGCCCCCCAGGGCCCAGCCACCCCACGGCCCAGCCCCTGCCCCCCCCGGCCCAGCCACCCCACGGCCCAGCCACTGCCCCCCACGGCCCAGCCCAGCCATCCCATGGCCCAGCCCAGCCATCCCACGGCCCAGCCCCTGCCCCCCACGGCCCAGCCTCTGCCCCCCACGGCCCGGCCCAGCCATCCCACGGCCCAGCCTCTGCCCCCACGGCCCGGCCCAGCCATCCCACGGCCAGCCTCTGCCCCCCAGGGCCCTGCCCAGCCCAGCCGCCCCCGGGCCCGGCCCCTGCCCCGCCCTGCCCAGCCGCCCCAGGGCCCGGCCCCTGCCCCCCACGGCCCAGCCGCCCCAGGGCCCGGCCCCTGCCCCCCACGGCCCAGCCGCCCCAGGGCCCGGCCCCTGCCCCCCACGGCCCAGCCGCCCCAGGGCCCGGCCCCTGCCCCCCACGGCCCAGCCGCCCCAGGGCCCAGCCCCTGCCCCTGCCCCTGCAACCCACGGCCCAGCCGCCCCAGGGCCCAGCCCCTGCCCCGGCCCCCCACGGCCCAGCCGCCCCAGGGCCCAGCCCCGGCCCCTGCCCCCACGGCCCAGCCGCCCCAGGGCCCAGCCCCTGCCCCGGCCCCCCACGGCCCAGCCGCCCCAGGGCCCAGCCCCTGCCCCCCAAGGCGCTGCCGGCCCATGGCCCTGCCCCTGCCCCCCACGGCCCAGCCGCCCCAGGGCCCAGCCCCTGCCCCCCACGGCCCATCCCCCCCAGGGCCCAGCCCCTGCCCCCCACGGCCCAGCCCCCCCAGGGCCCAGCCCCTGCCCCCCACGGCCCAGCCCCCCCAGGGCCCAGCCCCTGCCCCCCACGGCCCAGCCACCCCAGGGCCCAGCCCAGCCATCCCATGGATTGTCCCAGTCGTCCCCCCCCCCGCCCCGCAAGCTTCAGCCCCTCCCCACCTAAGCCCCATACACACCCCCAAGTGTCCCCCCACATCCATACCTGGGCCCAACATCCTCACCTCTTCCCCCGGCCCCGCTCGGTCCCTCCCTAACAGGCCCAGGCGCCGCTCCCCACCCCCTCTGATCTGGCCCCTCGTCCCGGTCTCCCCCCGGCTCCCATCCCTGCCTGGATCAGCCCCTCGGCCCAGCCAGTCTGGTCTTGCCTTCTCCCCTGCCCCAGATCAGCCCCCGGGCCTAGTTCCTCCACTCAGTCACCCCCTCCCCGCCCGCATCGCGGGGCAGGCCCTGAGCCCCAGGGATGGGCAAGACCCCAGCCAGCGTGGAAAGACACCGGCTTCAGCCAAGCCACCCATGTGCCGAGCGGGCCAGGTCTCGGCCCTGCCCCCCAGCCCCCGACTCCGACCAGGGCTAGTTTGGGGGGGCGAGGGGAGGCCGGGCGGGGGGCCGGGCGGGGGGGCGATCTCAAGTTCCCTAGGAGTTTTGTTTCGGCCTGGGAGGGGATTGAGGGGCAGAGACTCCCCCAGGGATGGAAAACGGGCCTAAGCGGGCTCCAGGCCTGGCTCCCCCAGGGCGATATGGGGCTGCGGCCTGAGGCAGGCACAGGAGGGTCGGGAGAGCCAGAGAGATCCCTGCTCCAGGCACTCCCTCGCCACAGCTCTGGGGGAGGCTGCCAGCACCCGCAGGGCTCTGCACGGCTCTGGGCTGAGACCCAACCCACTCGCTGCCTGCCGGGGACCGGGACTGGGGGCCTGACCCTGGGAACAGATGGGAGCTGGTGCCCCCTAGAGGGGAAAGGCCCTGGGCCCCATTTCCCACCCCCGGGAGCCAGCCAGGCCCCTGCCCTGGCGCCAGACCGGAGCCAGCGCCCCCTAGAGAGGAAAGAGCAAACGTGACGGGGGGGGGGCTCGGGTACTCACAGCATCCCCGAGTGCTGGTTGCCCACCAGGAAGCCATATTTGTCCTGGTTCGGCGGTAGGCCAAGCCATTGATCTCCGAGTCCGAGCCCAGGGAGCTGACGTCGTCCAAGAACCCGGGGCCACTCAGGGACTCCAAGGTGCCCGACATGAGGCTGACCGAATCCAGGTAACTCAGGGTGTCTGGAGCCGGCGGGGGCCTGGGAGGTGGGATTCCAGGACCCAGGCTGGACTGCGACCCCATGTCCTGGGAGGCGGTGGACCCTAGGTCTGCAGGCCCCTCCGTCGCAGTGGGAGAGCTCTTCTCCGGCACCACCGGACTGGGCGCCACCACCACCACGGACGGCGAGGGGAAAGGGCGCCGGGAGGGGCTTCACCGGGGTGCGCGGGGCTGCAGTTTCCGTGGCGGGAGACGGCGTGGGAGAGGCCACCGCCACAGTGACCGTTTCCGTGGGACCCGTCGCCACGTCGACCCCTGCCATCTGCATCGTTTCCATGGAAACCGTCCCTGTGGCGGCCGCCATAAGTGGCTACGGGTGCTGTTACCACAGGGAGATGCCACCGAATCGGCGTTGTTGCCCGTCGGCCCTGGACACGCCACCCCGCTGCTCGTCGCTGCTGCCACGCTGCCCGGCGACGCCGTCGCGTTGCCTAGAGACACCGCCACATGGCCTGTAGGTGTCGGAGATGCCGCCAGGTTGCTTGAAGATGCCGCCACAGTGCTGGTTGCCGCCGCGGTGCCCAGTGGACACAGTTCCGCTGCCCGTCGCCGGCGGAGATGTCGCCAGGCTCCCTGTCGCCGTCGGAGACGCCGACGCCCCGCTGCCCGACGCCCCGCTGCCGTCGCCGGCGGAGATGTCGCCAGGCTCCCTGTCGCCGTGGGAGACGCCGACGCCCCGCCTGCCCGACGCCCCGCTGCCCGTCGCCGGCGGAGATGTCGCCAGGCTCCCTGTCGCCGTGGGAGACGCCGACGCCCTGCTGCCCGTCGCCGGCGGAGATGTCGCCAGGCTCCCTGTCGCCAGCGGAGACGCCGACGCCCCGCTGCCCGTCGCCGGCGGAGATGTCGCAGGCTCCCTGTCGCCGTGGAGACGCCGACGCCCCGCTGCCCGTCGCCGGCGGAGATGTCGCCAGGCTCCCTGTCGCCGTGGGAGACGCCGACTCCCCGCTGCCCGTCGCCGTGGGAGACGCCAACGCCCCGCTGCCCGTGGCCCCCGTTGCCCCCAGGCCCGGCCGTGGCCGGGGGTCTGGGCGCCGGCGGGGCTGGCGTCGCCATGGCGCTCAGCTTGGCGGCGTAGAGCGCCGAGCGGGGGGCGTTGTACCGGGGTGGGGGCGATGGGGTGTCGCCAGCCCCCATCTCCATGGCGACAGCCGGCTCCTCCCCCCCCAGCCCTTGGGGGGGCGGCCTAGTGGCCCCCACCGAGGCCTGGGCTAGAGTGATGGGGGAGGGAAGGCGGAGGCAGGAGCCTCGCTGGGTCTCTGCCTTGGCCTCAGCATCCAGCAACCAGAAGCCAGGGCGGCCCCCCCCCCAGGCTGCGCGCGCAGCCCGGCAGTGCCACGTGGGGAGGACGGCCAATCCCAGGCCGGGAGGGCAACCGGGCCAGCCAATTAGAGGGGAGGAGGGGGAGGGCTGTGGGAGGGCGGGTCCGAGTGAGCGGGAGCAGCTTCCGGGATGGGCCAATCAGGGCAAGGAAGGTCGGGGTTCCGGCCAATCGGGCAGATGGCCAATCAAAAGAGGAAGGGCGGGGTGAGCGAAGGGCTGGGGTCGATGGGGCGGGACCAGTGGAGATGTGGCCAATCACAGCACAGGTATAGCCCCAGCCACCCAATCGGAAGGTGAGGTTTAAACAATCACCACAGAGACAGGAGAGTCGGGCCTGTGAGAGGAAGGGGCGGGTCCTAACTCTACATTCAACCAATCCTAGGAGGGACCGGCGTCAGCTCAGCCAATTAGTGGCAAACAGGGTCGCAGCTTAACCAATCAGTGTCGGGGACACCTCCAGCTGGCGCCGGTGGCCCAAGCGCTTTGTCTGTTGGCCAATAAAACATCGGAGCGGGAAACTGACCGGCGACTGCTCGAGCCAATGAGCGCGGACTTAGGGAGGGAGTGGCAGGCTCCTCAACAAATGGACACCCAAGAGCGGGCAGCTCAGAACGGGGCGGACTGCGCCAAGGGGGAGGGGCCGTTGGTGACAGTTGGGGCGGTTGATTGGCGGTTGTCTCAACCAATAGAAGAGAAGGGATGGCGGAAGTGGCCGCCAATAGAAAGGGAGGCGGGAGGGAGCCCGGCAGCAGCCAATGGGAAGTGGGCTGGGGGTTGGCCAAGTTGAAAAGGATTCTGGGAGTTTGGTCAAGTGGGTTAGCGAGGGGGAGCCCGGACTCGTGGGTTCTGCCCCAGCTCGCGGGGGGCGGGGCTGGGAGCCCGGACGCCTGGGTTCTCTCCCTAGCTTGGGGGAGGGGTGAGGTCCCAGGCTTTCCTGGCAGGTGATGCCCATGGGGGGGGAGGGGGGAATTGGAGTCACATGACATGAAATGGCAGGTCCCTGGGGGGGGGGGTCACCCATGGGGGTGGCAGAAGGGGGGGCGGGGGAGTGAAGCAGCCCCTGGAAACATCCCAGCACCTTCCGGGGGTGGGGGGCAGGGTTGGCTCAGCCGGGCCTGCAGGAGCCCCTGGGGATGGGGATGGGGCTACCCTGCACTGGGGGGGGGTGGGGGGGAGGCGGCCCCTCCTCCCCTTCATGTGATCAAAGACCCTGATAGCTCAGTGGTTGAAGCATTGGCCTGATGCACCCAGGGTTGTGAGTTCAATCCTTGAGGAGGCCATTTAGGGATTTAGTTGGGGTTTGGTCCTGCTTTGAGCAGGGGGTTGGACTAGAGACCTCCTGAGGTCCCTTCCAGCCCTGGATATTCTATGCTTCTGAAGACCCCAGATGCTTCCCCTCCTGCCTTCAGATGTGAGGGCTGGGAGCCAGGACTCCTGGGTTCTCTGACAGGGGAGTGTGGGGTGAGAGTGCAGGGTGGGACAGGGAGCTCAAAAAAACTGATTGAGTTTCCCATTTATAACCCTAACACACGGTTGCCCCACCCCCTCCACCTGCATGAGTGTTCACTCTGGACCCTAAGGATGACCACTGCATCATTTGGAGCCTGTTTGCAGAGTCCTTTAGCAGGGAGATTCAGCCTGCTCTGGGATTGGAGGAGGAGCTCTGAATTGTAGGAGGGGCTTATGCACAAGATTCCCCTCCCCATCAACTTGCCCCTCAAACCATCCCACCTGGTTTATTCAGCTCGGTCTCCCCCCTCCCCTGTACCAGCTCTTGGCACATAGGGGCAGGTGGTAGATCCCAGTGTGTGTCGGGTGCAGGGCACGAGGCTGGCCCCTAACCAGGGATCGGATCGGTGTGCCGTGGGGGTGGGGAGGGCCGCCCCAGGGCTGGGCAGAGGTGGCGTGAGGGCTGCCAAGTTGTCGGTGGCTCAGAGGAGACAGCTGGTGCCGCCCGTCTTGAGAAGGAAACTTTCTCCAGGACGCCCAGATACCCAGGAACAGGGAGGGGGACAGAGAGGGATATGGCACACACAGGACAGTCCCTGCCCCAGGGCACAGAGACACCCATAGGCCACTCCCACCCAGAGGCGATCTGCCAAGTCTCTCCATCCCCTTCCCACACCCCTCCATTTCTCTCTCCCTCCATCTATGTCCCTCTCATGGAGATACCAAGCAGAGGCCAAGCAGTGGGGTGGGATGGGGTCACCCCATAGTGGGGACCCTTATTGGGGTGACACGCATGGGAACAACAGAAGAGGTTCAGAGTTCCAGGGCCCTTGGATCTTGTGGGGGGACCCATATAGGGGTGACACATGGAGGGTGGGGGGACTGATCCTTTCAGTGGGGACCACTATTGGGGAGACACATGGAGAGAGGAGGGAGGGTGCATGTGTGATGAGTTGGAGCAATAGCTGAATATTATAGGGGGACCCATAGAGGGGTGGCCCACACATGGGGGGTGGGGGCAGCAGAGAAGTCCCTCAGAGGGGAATGGGGGGATCTGAACCTTGTAGGGGGGCCCATATTGGGGGAGCAGATGGGACAAGAGAGGGGGACTCATAAAGGAGTGACACAGGGCGCAGCAGAGGGTGCACAGGAGGGGGGACCCCTCCTGGGGGTGATATCGGGGAGCAGGTGGGGCCCAATATTGGGGTGACACCCGGGGGCAGCAGAGGAAGGGAATGGGGGCAGAAGCAGGTCAGGGAAGCTGGCAGGCTCTATGTTGGGGCAATATAGGGGGTCGGGGGAGACCCTCGGGGGGGGTCATGTGGGGCAGGCTGGGGGGCCAAGCAGACTGGATGGATCCCACCTCTCCTGTCTCCTTTCTCCAAGAAAGGAGCGGCCCGGCCGGGATCTACTTCAAGCCCTGGGCTCCTCCGAGCCAAACTTGAAGATGCTGCTATAGTTAGCGCTTGGCCCGTCACCCCCCCGGCACCCCCCGGGAGAGCTATATAACCCCAGGGGGATTGGCAGGGCTCTGCAGCCTGCCCAGCTTCCCCCGCCAGCAGAGACCTCCCAGCAGCTGCGCCCGCCCGCCGAGAGGAGATGGTAAGTGAGACGGACACAGGCAGACGGATGGACGGACCCCGGGGAATTGAACAGAGACCCACATGCACACGCCGCGGCTTTGGGACACTCGGACCCGCCTGTGGAAAGCTACAGTGTGGAGAGAAATTACCAGGGGATCAATCGAGACATCTGTCCCCCCACCCCACCACCTACCTACCTATCCCCAACCACCCCATTTATCTATCTATCTATCTATCTATCTATCCCCACACACCCCTACCTACCTACCTATCCCCAACCACCCCCTCTATCTATCTATCCCCATCCCCCCCCTCTATCTATCCCCACACACCCCCTCTATCTATCTATCCCCATCCACCCACTCTATCTAGCTATCCCCCTCCCCCCACTCTATCCATCTATCTATCCCTTACACTCTATCTATCCATCCTCACATACACCCCTCTATCTATCTCTCTAGCCCCATCCCCCCACTCCTCTCTCTCTAGATCCATACACCCCCTATCTAGCCATCCATCTGTCTATCCCCCCTCACCTCTAGCTACCCATCCATCCACTCCCCCCCTCCCTCCTGCACCTGTCTGTCTCCAGGTATCCCCCTAAGATGGCTCAGACATGTCCTACTCTCCTGCAGGTTTTGGGGTCACGTCTATCCGGGTCCCTTCCCCCGCGGTTTCCCCCGGCCACCAGGGTGCTCTAGGCAGGGAGGGGGGAGAGATGGAGTCCGATGCACCGACAAACGGCGCTTGGGCCCCCATCCCCACCGGATCTCTGTCCCCTTCCACCGCCCTCCCGTCACTGAGACTGTGGGGCCATCTGGGTCCCGACACCCAACTGAGCCATGGTGGCCCCCTATGGGGGGGGGGGACACACAGACAAAAAATAATCCCCCATGTGTATTGGGGGGCAGCAGAATCTGTGTCCCTGGGGTATCTTCCAACCCTAGGGCTAAAATCTTGGGGCACCCAAACCTCTCCCTCTAGCCTGGGCAAAAGCACCCCACCTTTGATTTAGGGCCAGCTACCCCAAGGGAAAAAGCCTGGGATAGCCCTGTTATCCGTTGGGGGGCTCCATCTCATAACTGCCCCTAGACACAGCTGAGGCCCCCCACTTGCATTGCTTAACAGGTGTTTCCCAGGCACCCCCATTTCCCCCACTAACTCCCATGCACCCCAAGAACTCATATGCACCCCTATTTTCCCCTCTAACTCCAATATGCTCCCCAATAACTGCTGTGCACCCCAATTTCCCCACTAACACCGTGCACATCCCAGTAATTCTCATGCACCCCAATAACTCACATGCACCTCTCAATGTCCCCCTATGCACATTCCACCCATATCTCCCCTGCACCTCCTGTAGCCCCCCAAGATTGCACACTGCACCCCAATTCCATCGCTAGCTCCCATGCACCCCCAATAACCCCCACTTCTCTAGGTTCACCACAAGAGCTCCCCAGTCCATCTCTTGGGCTCTGCACCCGCTGATCACAGACAGGGCGGATGAGGGTGATATGGGGCACCAGACCTATGTCCAGGGCTCAGATCTGGGGTCGGGGTTGGGGGGGGGTTAGGGTTAACCTTCGTCATGCCACAGCCTGTCTGCTTTTCTTCCCCTCCACTCCCCCCCCCGAAAAAAAAACCCCAGGCACCCAAGAAGGCGAAGAGGAAGGCAGCTGAAGGCAGCTCCAATGTCTTCTCTATGTTTGACCAAACCCAAATCCAGGAGTTCAAAGAGGTGAGGAGGAGGTAGGGTGGATGAAGAGCAGGGAGGGGTGAGGGTGGGGGGAAGATTGGCCCCTCCAGTCTATTCCCCCGTCTGCAGGGGGTTGGGA
>NC_059075.1:159676374-159719588 GCF_020497125.1 Mauremys mutica
ACTACCTGAAAAGGGGGTTCCAAAGAGGATGGCTCTAGACTGTTCCTCCAGCTGGACCTGATGACAGAACAAAGGAGCAATGGTCTCAAGTTGCAGTGGGGAAGGTTTAGGTTGGATATTAGGCAAAACCTTTTCACTAGAGAGGGGTGGGTGAAGCACTGGAAAGGTTACCTAGAGAGGTGATGGAATCGCTTCCTTAATGTTTTTAAGGTCAGAGCTTGACAAAGCGCCTGCCTGGATGATTTAGTTGGGAATTGTCCCTGCTTTGAGCAGGGAGTTGAGACTAGATGACCTCCTTGAGGTCCCTTCCAACCGTGATATCTATGATTCAATGATTCTACCCCCTGTAACAACAAGATTCTGATAAATGGGGTGGGGGCTTTGTTAGAGAAATTTTACAGTCAATGTACAATCTTTAGGAACTCAAGACAAAAATTTCATATATCATATCGGACCCCCAATCCCTCGGGTCAGGTAGAGTGCATGAACCGAACCATTAAGGAAAGCACTGCGGAAAGTAGTAAATTCTATGGGAAAAGATTGGGCCAGAGACAACATGCCATCTCGTTTTAAGCAGCTATACCGCAGCAGCAACAGACTGAAAACCAAAATCTACCTTTTCAAATTATGTTTGACACTCAAAGACCTTTAATGATTGACCCTAGCCACCTAACACAAGATCAGGGAGAAATCCCTAATGTAAACACACCATGATACTTTACGAGTGGCCTTCAGACAGACTGGCAAGAAGACAAAACCACTCTCCAATATAGGGCCAATCCAAGCAATGGAACAAATGAATATTAAAAAATCCATGCACAAAAAGCATACTGAAACAGGCCCTATGGGAAACCAGGGGATCAAAGTTATGTAGCCTCAAATTGGGGAAGATGGGCCAGCCTCACTGGTAATCAAAATGTACAGGACCCTATTCCATAGTGGGGCGCGCTTAAGCCCAATGAGTATACAGTATTGAGTGAGAAGGATGGAAAAATTGAATGGGTACATGTCTTACAGATTAAAACTTTTTGCATGAATAATAATGTCTTGAAGCTTTTTACAGGAAAGGACCTCCTGGGATATTGGAACATACAGGTGCTGCTCGACCACTACTACCCTCCAAATCCATGAAACCTCAGTAATCCCAAGTTTGGCATTTCCTGTTCTTGGGGGCCTTTATCTCCCAGATATTAATAAATATCTGTGGGAGTAGCCCCACTGCAATCCTCTCCCCTGGTCAATCATGCATTTCCCACCCTAAAATAATTAATCTTGGATTACCCCATCAGGGAACCAGTATCCTCTAGAATGGAGTTGTGATAAAAATACAAATTGAATTCTTGAGGCCACTAGGAAATACCAATATTTATGCCTGGGATGGGAAAGTAGGACTTAAGGTTCACCTTACAACACCCCAGAGTACCAAGCCACAGGGAAAATAGGGGTTAAAGTAGAGAGTCGCTATGGGGATACCACCTGGAATTCCAGCTACCCATGATCACCATATCAGTGGGATGAGCCTCTTAAGACAAGGGACAATACTAACTGTCACGGTAGCCTATTGGTCCAATATCAATGGAGATTCCAAACTTTTGGTCCCCAGATACGCGTACGAATGGGTCCCCCCCCCCCCCCCCCCCCCCCCCCCCGAGCCCCCCCCCCCCCCCCACCCCCCCCCCCCCCCCCCCCCCCCCCCCCCCCCCCCCCCCCCCCCCCCCCCCCCCCCCCCACCCCCCCCCCCCCCCTCAGGACCAAAGATGTTGCTTTCAAAAGAAGCAACCCACGATAAGGGATAAAGAAACCCAGACTGTTTGTAACTCAAGAGTGGACCCCATAATGGTCCCTCCTGAATCCTGTTGTTAGATAGACATTAAAAATTAATAAGTATTGGACCCAGCTGAATGATGTCAAGGAGTGGAGCTAAACTTGTTTTGCCCTACTCTCTTCCTATTTTAAAAGCCTGGATGAAAACATACCAAAAGCCCCTATGGTTCAGACCGAAACGAAAAAGAATACTAGCAGACACTGTATTAGGAGGGGTTGGTTTTTGGAACAGGGATTAGGGAATACGGTAGATTTAGAGATAATCAGAAATAAATTGAGGCCTTTATCACGAATTTACAGGAGAGTTGCCTACACAAGCCAGGCAGATGCCTCAATGATGAATTTTAGACACAAATAGGCCTAGGCAATCCTGAAAGCGACATGGAATCTGGGGAAATGGTTAAACACCACCACCTTGCTGCTGTAACAAGGAACAGCTGGAATTGGGAAACTGCCTTAGCCCATGGGGTGCACTGAGATGCAAATTCTTAGTTTAGCATCACTCAAACATGAAATGTTCTGGGTAATATCAGGAAATTTTAAAGTACTCGGAACATCTTTTAAAAAAATGGAAAATATCATTACAGGGGGAGGATAGCTCCAGTGTTTTGAGCATTGGCCTGCTAAACCCAGGGTTGTGAGTTCAATCCTTGAGGGGGCCATTTAGGGAAACTGGGGTAAAAATCTGCCTGGGGAATGTCCCGTCTTTTAGCAGGGGGTTGGACTAGAATGACCTTCCTGAGCGTCCCTTCCAATTCTATGATGTCCCTATAAGTATGAATGGATAACAAATATGTCTCCAGACATGATTAAGTCTGAACTGGTACTAGGAGAAATTATTGTCAAAATTCGCCCATCAGCAATCTGTGGAGGCAGAGCTATGGAAAGCATCAGACCAAAGCTGGAATGCAAACATGTGCCTAAGTTAACAAACAATGTGAAATTCAAAGCAAAAGTATTATCCCCAACATGCTTTCCAGCAGTCTTTACCTGACCAAACTTCTTAGGTCAGGACATCCTCCCCCAGTCCTCCAAGCGGCTGCTTCCTTTATCCCTTCAGATCGATGCAGTGAATCAACATGCAGAGAAACGAGAGGGAGAGTAAGTGGTGTACTTTTTATAATCCGATCCTCCCTTATGAGCAAACACTTTTCCACTCTGGTTCTACCTGGAGACAAAATATCTATGTGCAAAAAGAATGTTTCCTTGCTGCTTTTTCCTCACCTTTTTTTTATCAGGATCAATACTGATCAGACAAATTAAGAGTTTTTTCAAATGTATACATTAAAGACATACATTAAAAGTGATTTCCATTACACTTTTAGCATTTTGTTTGGGGAGAGGTATTGGAACAACCATTCAGAGCCAGATCTTTGCTCTCTGGTATAGTTTTTGGCTTTTCAGAGTTATCTCCCATTCTGACTCAATAAGTAGCAAGCTACACTAGGTTTTGGTGGGGGTGCTAAGTGTTTTGAAGGATAAAGACCCTTATTTGCAAGCTCTTTGAAGTAGGGATCTCCTCTTTTTCTGCAAACTCCCAAAGCTATGTGTTATTGGTCCCTACCCAGAGCAAAAAAAATGTAACAAACGTAATAAGTGAGCTCTACTCCTGAGTTTTTTGAGTTAGGTGACACCACACAAAGTGAAACCAGGACGAATGTTTGCCTGTTTCTACAGGCCTCTGATGCGACCTGCACTGTGGGGTCCTAAACACTCATTTTAAAATACCACATCACCAAACCCTTGATGTTTTACTTCCCCTTCGTATTTTCACGTGTTTTGTGACTTGTTTTGGTGGTGTGGCTTTTGTTTTTGCTGTCTTCTTCTTCCGCCATACCTATGAACTGTTAAAAATGTATATTATTTAGCTAGGTTTAGTATGCACAATAAATGAACCTTCGATATTTGTTGCTGCACGTAACATTCAATCTGAACATAGATTTCCTGTTTTACAGAGAAGCACCAAATAGACAATGGAGGTCAGATGGCTGGATGTCTCCTCCTAGAGCGCACTCTGGTCCGGCCAAACTGGACAGTCTCTAAGGAAAAGGATAAATGGACACAAATCAGATATTAGGAATGGCAATATACAAAAACCTGTAGGAGAACACTTGCAACCTCCCTGGCCACACAATAGCAGCATCTTAAGGTGGGCCATCCTGCAGCAAAGAAAAACTTTCCCCCCCCCTTTCATGACCAGACTTTTTTCAAAGAGAAACATGCTGAGCTCCAGTTTCATCTGCAAATTTGACACCAATCAGCTCAGGATTAAACAAAGACTGTGAATGGCTTGTCCAATTACAGAACCAGTTTCTACCTCCCCTTGGTTATTCACACCTCAACTGCTTAGAACAGGGCCCCATCCTCCCTGATTGATCTAACCATCGTTATCTCCTAGCTTGCTTCTTGCTATCCATATATAAAACCTGCCCCTGGAAATTTTCCACCACTTGCATCTGAAGAAGTGGGTACTTCACCCAACGAAAGCTCATGCTGCAAAACGTCTGTTAGTCCTAGTAAGGTGCCACAGGATTCTTTGTTGCTTTTAACAGACCAGATCCAGACTAACAACGGCTACGCCCTGCTGATTTTCTGGTCAAAATGTGGTCTCCATCAAGCACAATGAGTGACACCTATCCTTCCTACTTTGGGGAATAACCTAGCAAGGAAGGACATAGAATACCATGGTTGATTGGCATGTGATAGATAGATAAGATAAGAATAGATAATCTGGAGTAGCTAATCTGGAGTACTGTTAAACATTTGTTTTAACAGGTTTTACAGTTTCACCTATTGGGTTGGGACAAATAGAGTTGATTCCTGAAACAATCAGTATGTTTCAGGAGTGTAATCTAACTTTCTGTTCCTCTTGATACCAGACTTGTTGCTAAGACTGGTTGAAAAAATTTTTGAGAAGTTTTTTTTGATTAGGAGAATTGGATTTTCAATTGAACTATTTTTTTTTCCATAAATTATCATTTTCCTCTGTGAAATATATAAGATTTCCCCGAACAAAAATACAAAAGCCTTCGCCCTCCTCCCTTAAAACCGTGGCTGTAAGGACTCTGGTGATGGTTCCAGGGCAAGTTCAGCAAGAGAAGAGACCATCATGGATCATGGTGGATGTAGTCCAGCCTAGGAGCCTGGCCCATTCAAGAGATTGCTGTTGTGTGGTATCTGATGCAACCCCCATGTTAATTTTCCAAGGAGAAAATCTTTCAGTCTCCACAAACAAATCCCCTTTGTGGATCATTTCTATGGCAGTACCTCCGCTTGCACAAATGAAAACAGTCAGGATGAATATATAACCCCTAACCTGATAACTCTGGTAGAAATTCACATCATTTTATAATACAGTAAGGAAAAGAGTGGGGTGAATTAATCCCCAGGGCATGAAATACACCAAGGTGGCTTTGGTTCACTGAACCGCATTAATTTAGTTGTTAGAGCTCTCCTGAGCTCAGGTATTCCCCAATTGGCTTCAGGAATCATGTCTCATAGATCATAAATCTCACTATAAAAACTTCCCGAAATGCTCCCAAACTCGGCAGTTTCTCAACAATGAGGAAACGCCACCAAAGACATCTCTCTCTCTCTTCTCCAGCAGGTAACGGTGCGATTGTCCTGCAATTACAGTTCTCAGAGAACGAGGCAGAGCATCGATGGTGATCAGCAGTATTGAATTCAAGACCTCCAGCAGTTATAAGCCTCAGCCCCAACTTCTACACCCTTGGCTAACCGAGTGTCCTTCCTTGTTTGGAAAAAATAGACCAATAACATATGTCACCGAAGCCAGTGCTTTCCAGTGTGTCTCTGGGTTTTCATACGGGGCTAAAGTAAATGCCAAAAAAAGCTTTATTAGCACAGTAAACAACTTTTCCTGAAATCCGACCTGCCCATGGCACAGAAACACACCTTAGCTCAAGAGAGGGTGGAAAGGATTGACACTACCTTTTGCCTCTGACCACCCTTCTTTAGCTAAAAGATAATCTCTTCAACTCAGATGGTTTTCACCCTGATTTGTCTTACAGCCAAGAGTCACAATCACGTCACTGGTTTGCTGCTCAGATTAGTGAACAAAGTGTCCCTGTGTGGGGTTTGGATTAACCCTGCCGTGTCATTCTATTTATGACCAGTGTGGTATTTTAATCAAACAAACTGGAAATGACATCAGCTGTTGAACATCTGGCTCTGTGGACTAAGCCTTTCCCTGAGTGGGTACTGAATGTCCTTTAAAAAACTGCAGCTCCATTATGTCTTACACTTATCTTCCATTACAGAGAAGGGACAGGTATTCTGCACCATCCACCTGCTCACATCTCTGTAGCTGCCTGAATCTCAGTATCTAGAGGAGATGGATAAAGGAAAATCACACTCTCGCAGGCGACTGAGTTTCCATGTCTCTCAGGACTCGACAGATCGTCCGGAAGCTGCAGGTTCCACGCTTTGGGGTGTTCCTACTGATTTATGGTATCAACCCTTAGTAGGGAATGGGGGATGATCTTGTAAATGCATGATTGATCCCCTCTCCGACTCACACACCCCCATACGTACGTTTTTCCTCATAATTTGTCTTTCTGTGACCTCTGCTTATCCTCGATAAATTTCCCCTATAGAATGCTAGCGTGAATATCTTAGCAGAGAGGAAAAGCATTTCTTACTTCTGCCTGCGCTGTGCAATTGTATCTATTCGAGGAGACTCTGTTTCTTCTTTATCTTCTGTTCTGGTTTAGTTGGGGCCTTGTATCTCTTGTTTGCTTTTTCAGTATGTTGAGATGTCTACTTGCTGGCTGTGATGGCATATGACCGTATACTCATGGCCATCCTTGTAAGCCGCAATGCACTATAATCGGATCACCATGTTCCAGGCAGCTTTGTAAACAGACTAGGTGGCTGGGGTGGTTTGCTGTGGGATTATGGTGGATTCAAATATATACACGTGTTTACATTTCGGCTGTCATACTGCAGCTAGCCAACATCATCAATCATTTCTTCTGTGATATCCCTCCACTGCTGGCGCTCTCCTGTTCTGACACCCACATCAATGAGATTGTGATGTTTACTTTAGTGTGCTGCATTATAGTGAGCAGCCTTGTAACTGTCCTCATCTCCTATGTCTATATCACCTCCACCATCCTGCAGATCCGCTCCGCCGAGGGAGGCGCAAAGCCTTCTCCACCTGCTCTTTCCACTTGACTGCTGTGATCCTGCTTTTTTGGCACCTTCCTCTTTACGTATTTGCGTCCCACCATCCAGCTATTCCATGGACACAGACAAAGTAGCCTCAGTGTTTTACACAGTGGTGATCCCCATGTTGAACCCCCTCATCTACAGCCTGAGGAACACGGAGGTGAAGGACGCCCTGAGGAAAACAATGAATAAACTAACCAATTCCTGAATCTGTTTAACTCTGTACTGGTTTAGTGATGGGGAGTGGAAACAGGTGATTCAATTCCCAGACAGTTGCAATATAATTTAACACAGCCCGTGGGAGTATTGTTCATCATTGTATTGTTATTATTATTAATTTGTTTGTATTCCAACAAGGTCTGCAGGCCACAACTCAGATGAGTGGACAAATCACAGGAAGCATCACAGGTCCAGAAAAAGAGAATAATTTACAAGCTAGTGGCTAGGGGCAGCCACCTAGAGTGTGAGATGCTCAACTTCACGTCTCTGTTCCAGTGGTTATTGAATTGGTTATCCACAGTAGAACAATTTGAAAGAGAGATTGAGAGCAACTGGATTGCAATAGCACATCCCTCAGGGACATATCCATGTGCATAGTGTGACAGGTTTGGCACAGACACCCCTATTGGGACTGTTACCTAATGTGCTGAAATTGCCTCTGATCCTGTTTTCCCTGCCAGCCTGGGCCTCCAGACCCCTACCTTGCTGAGCCAGACACACTAGCCTGCTGCAACACAGACCCAGGGTCTGGACCACACCCCCAAAACTGCAGATCTAGACTGAAACCAGCTCAGCAGGATACATGTCACCAGCGTGCAGACACCTAGCTCCCAATGGATCTAAATCTCAAACAAGTCAATTTTAGTCTGTATAAAGCTTATACAGGGTAAAATGATAAATGTTCACCCTCTATATCATTGCAAGAGAGATATACAAAACTCTTTCCTCCCTCCCCCCAGTAACAATTACTTACATTGAGTTTATAAATAAACAAAAGTGATTTTATTAAGTATAAAAAGTGGGATTTAATGGTTTTCATAAGAACAGACAGAACAAAATAATTCACAAAGCTAAATAAAACAAAACACGCAAGGCTAAGCTTAATACACTCAGAAATAAGTTTCAAATGTTAACTTCTCACGCCTGTTGTTACTTCAGGTAAAATCCTTCTCAGGTCCGATATCTTTTCTGACCTGAGTTCAGTCTGTTCTCACCCACCTCTGTCGTTACAGTCCCTCTGGAAAAGTACCACCTTCAAGATGGATTCCAGTATCAGGTGACATGGTCACATGTCACTGTAAGATGCCAGTGTGACATTGCACCCCATAAGGCTTTATGGAAATATGCTTATGAATGTAAATATGACATGGTTGGAATATGTTTTATGCTACACATGCCATGTAACATATCCCTGCAAAGATTCTGATCTACTGAATACATTCCTCCTATTTGTATGCCTGTATCATTTTTGTATTCAAAGTTGTGAATATTGGTTATGTACTTGTTTAATTTTAAATAGCCAGTGTGAAGCAGTTGGTCAGCTTCCTGAGAAAAAAATTATTCCGAATAAGTGCCCCGTCAAGAAACATTTAAGCCAACAGTGAACTTGGAGACATCAATCCACATGTGAGCTTTCCCAGGCATGTGGCTTGCCTGGTAAGGAACTGAGTCATGCATGGATATGTGACTTGTTTCATGTGACTCCAAAACTCCATCTTGGAGTTGGGATTCTACACCAGGGGGAGGGAGGGGTGTCCACCCACAAGAGAAACTCTATTTAAACACTTTGGAGACCCTCCATTTTGTCCTTTGGGGCTGGAGAGGCTACCTGAAAGAAACTAGTACAAAGGACAGTAACTACAGGGGATGTGAGTGATGGCTGGACCCAGACTAGAAGGAGACTAGTCTGTAAAAGGGACAAAGCTCTTAGGAGTATTTGTAACACTTTGTGAATAGTATCAGGTCAATCCAAACGGTATTAGTTTTGACAATAAATTATTAGTCCAGAAGAAATTCACCCATTTTTAGACACCTTTAAGTAATTTCCCATCATTGGGACACAAAGTGACATTTGGAGAGGTGACCAACAAATAAAGTGTAATACCTTCACCTCAGTTTTTGTATCATATTAAAAAGACCTCTTGGGAGAGACAGCAATACAAACCAGCTGATTCTCTGGTCCTCTGTGTTCCATTTCCACAAGGATAGACATGGCAACAACATTAATTGCATGTGCTGTGCACACCTGTTGTCCTGGGAGCAAATATGCTCCAGGGATCAAATCTCAAAGTAATCAAACCCAAATTTAACCTCTGCTACCCAAGGAAGCAGCTACAGAGGTTTCAAGGGTAATGTTGGTGTGGTTAGGAAACAGGGAAAGACTAGTCTCTAAGTCTGATTTTAGGGTTCTGAGCAGGTACTGCTTCCCTCCTTCTCAACTCAATGTAAGTGAAGGGAGGTACCACCAAGTCATAGGCAAACAAGTCAGTTTCAGAGCACTTCAGACCTTTAATTGAAATGACACTGGGAGGGGAAGGAAGGAACTATCCTGAGAGGAGAAATTTCAACTTTTCTGAATATATTTACCTATCAAAAGAAGGAAAGAGCTTTACCAAGGGAAGGAGAAGAGTGACTGGAAAAGGAGAGAAAAATAGCTTTAATAGGAAGGGAGAAAACTCCCCCATCTATTTAGGGAATGTCTATACTAAGGCCATTACATTGACTCAGCTATGGTGTGCAGCAGTGCCATAGTGTATATGCTTTTCAAATTGATGGAAAGGTTTTTCCTTCGATGTAGTTAATCCACATCTCCGAGAGGCAGTAGTTCGGTCAATGGAAGAATTACACTGAGGGTCAGTACAAGCTAACTGCCTCGCACAGAGTGTGAAAAGTTTTCCTGTCCTGTGTGACAGAGCTCTGTTGATCTAATTTTAAGCATAAACCAGGCTTCCGAGAAGCTGCCGATGGAAAAGACCAATTGGGAAGTCTAGTCCTATCTCCCCGCTAGGGCAGCAGAATCCCCGTCAGTTCTCTTTGGTGTTTTTTTTGTTCATGCTAGCTGGAAATATTCCAGCTATCCCAGCTTCCCAGGAGAGATTATTCTGTATTCTGATTAAGCTCAGTGTCAGGCTGTGTGTGTGTGTGTGTGTTTGTTGTGCAGTGGGCACTGTATGTGTGCATGTGGGGGGTACAGTGGAGCTGAATGTCAAGTGTAGGCAGGTGCGTGTCCCTCGCCCTGCCCACTGCTCAGGCTGGCATCCCCCCTCCTCCCAGTGCAGGGCTCCTTGTCAGATCATAGAATCATAGGACTGGAAGGGATCTCAAGAGGTCATCTTTTCCACTCCCTTGCATTCAAGGCAGTTCGAAGTATTATCTAGAATATCCCTGACAAGTGTTTGTCTAACCTGCTCTCAAAGTCTCCAGTGGTGGAGATTCCACAACCTTCCTGGACAAGTTATTCCAGTGCTTAGCCACCATCACGGTTGAGAAGTTTTTCCTATTATCCAACCTAGACCACCCTTGCTGAAATTGAAGTCCATCGGTTCTTGTTCTATCCTTCCTCCCATCCCCCCTTGTTTTGCAATTTATTCCTAAACTCTGTGTGATGGGTTGGTAACAGAAACCCCTTTGGGACTGCCACCAGATGTGCCTAGACTACCTCTGAGAATGTTTTCCCTGCCAACTTGGGTCTTAAGTACTTTACCTTGGTTGAGCGAGACACACTTGCCTGCTTCAAACACAGACCCAGGTCTGAACAAGGTCCCCCACAAGCTGCAGGCTTCACTGAAAACAGCTTAAGGAGTATTCCTGTCTCTAACACTCAGATGCCCAGCTCCCAATGAGGTCCAAACCCCAAATAAATCTGTTTTACTCTGTATAAAGCTTATACAGGGTAAACTCATAAATTGTTTGCCCTCTATAAAACTGATAGAGAGATATGCACAGCTATTTGCCCCCTCCCCCCAGGTATTAATACATACTCTGGGTTAATTAATAAGAAAAAGTGATTTTATTAAATACAAAAAGTAGGATTTAAGTGGCTCCAAGTAATATCAGACAGAACAAAGTGAATTACCAAAAAAATAAAAATATAAAAATAAAACACCCAAGTCTAAGCCTAAGACAGTTAAAAACCATATGCAGGTGAATCTCAGTCTCAGAGATGATCCAATAAGCCTCTTTAACAGACTAGACTTCCTCCTAGTATGGGTCCAGCAATCACTCAGACTCCTTTGTACCAGTTTCTTTCAGGCATCTGCTTGGGGTGGAAAGGCTATCTTTTGTGCTAGCTGAAGACAAAATGGAGGAGTTTCCCCAGGGGCTTATATACTATCTCTTGTGGGTCTTTCTCCTTTCCCGTCTCCTATGCAGAATACAGCTGCAAGATGGAGTTTTGGAGTGACATGGGCAAGTCACATGCCCATGCATGAATCGGTTCCTTACACGCTGACGCCAAATTCCCAGGAAAGCTCAGAAGTGAATTGGTGTTAGCTTAAGTTTTTCTTGATTAGGGCACTTACAGAGAATAGTCTTTTCTCAAGAATATATCCAGTAGATCATAACCTTTGCAGAGATATGTTACATGGCATATCTAGCATAAAACATATTTTAGTTATGTCATATTTACATTCATAAGCATATTTCTATAAAGCATTATGGGTTGCAACATCACACCCTGTTTCATGGGCTATAAATTATAGGAAATAAAATTAACAAAATAATCGGGAGGGAGCTGGCATGCTTGGAGATATTTTGTTGTAGCATCTGCAGAGTTGTTGCAGAGATCATCTTTGTTAACCACCAGTTTGGGGAATATCCTACTTTTTGGAGTCTGCCCTGACCTTGGCATTTTCAGTGAGGACTGCCCCAGGCACTTTCTGTTCATAGAAGGCAGAGAAGCCTGGAGGAGGAGTTCTGAGCATGATTCCTGGAGGAAGTAGGGGCATAGTGTTTCCTGGGCACATACCTGGAGTGACAGACTTGGTAGGTTCTGAATAAGGAGATTGTTGGCTGTTGGTTGTTTCTACTGGTGTTCAGAGAAGCAGGACTTTGTGTATATTCTTTGTAACCCCTCACACACAGATTATACCAAAGAATAGAGCTGACTTGTATTATCAATTTTTCCTCCTTATACAATCAACCCTGCAATGCCTCACAGGTTGGCACCACTTAGGAGAAGGAGGCACCAACATACCCTGGAGCACTGATAATACCAGCGAAGCCTGCACACCCCTGGGGGAATTTTTGATAACATATGAAGAAAGGAAGAGTCATCACTGGGCTGCCATGGATCTCCTTGGGGGGAGGTGATGATCACAATGTCCTTGTGCATCTGCAGACATGGATCAGTGCATGGGCCCATCCCTGTGGTGAACTCACCCTTTCATGTCAATTGGACACTACTGTCTGTGAGCACCACACCTTTGGTGTTACTGGGATAGTTTCTAGGGTGGTGGCTGTGACATGCCAGGGTCCAACCCAGACTAGATCAGCAGCTGTGTCACACCTGCCTGCAACCTTGCAAAGCCTTGCTGAAGTGGCTTCCACCTGGGCCACTCACAAGCAACCGTCTAACAGCAAATCACACCCTGAGCATGTGTGTAACTGCAGCCTGGCCAGGAATAGTTGGGTTACACTCAGGCTCTCACCACCCTTGGTTATACTGCAGGGTGACCCTAACATACACCCCAGTCTTTGATTTCCCTCCCAAAATGTACGTCCTGTGTTGCCCAGTCCCCTCCTGGATAATACAAGTTACATTGCCCATTATTTCTTTAACAGCACTAATATTTATGCAACTTAGCTTCTCAGACACTTCTATTTGAACACACTGGATTAGATAAAACAAAACAAAACAACACCCCAAAGTGTATTGACTACAAAGATAGTGAGTGCAAATAAGGAGGCACAGAAGTTAACAAATAAGGTGAAATTCAAAGCTAATGTTTCCTCACTACATGCTTTCAGCAGTCTTACTGACCAAACTTCTTAGGTTAGGACCCATCTCCCAGTCCAATGGCTGCTTCCTTTATCCCTTCAGATGCAGTGAATCAGTGGGCAGAGTCAGAGAGAGAGAGAGAGAGAAAGAGAGAGCAGTGCCTTTGTATGTCTGCCCCTTCTTTTTATAGTCCTCTCCCCGCTTTGAGAAACATTTTCATCTGGCACCAGAAGACAAAATGTCTATGTAGAAGGATGTTCCCTGCTGTTTTTTCCTGACCTTTTTGGGCTTCCTTTGTTTCCCTTCCTACTTGATGACTCTGGTTACTCTTTAGAATAAAAAATGAAGCAGAGCACACATGTCTTTGTTTGAGACAAACCAGTTTGCCAGCCCGAGTTTGGAACATGTATTAATAACCTGATACTGTGCAATCTTGTAACTTTACGCACCGTAACTCCTCACATTAACATTGTAGTTATGTTCCTGAAAAATGCAGCTTTAATGTAAACAGGGGTGGTTAGGTTCCAGGGGAAAAACTTTTTGCCAGACGAAAGATAATTATATACATTTAAAAAATATTTTTAAAAATCAATTTAATACAGGTATACGTTTTTAAAACAGTTTTAAAGGAACAGTTTAATACTACAATCATCATTGCTGAGCAAGCAATGGGAGGTGCCCCTGCCTAACCCACCACGGGCACAGCCCAGTGGCACTGCAGACAATGAGGCAGGCCAGGAGAAGCAGGTTGCACAGCAGCAGCGGAGCTTCCCTACTGTGATGCCCCAGGGGCGGGGGGCTCAACCCTCGGCCTGCCCATTCCACCTCTTCCCTCAAGCCCCCACCCTTAACCTGCCTCTTCTCTCCTGCACGTCCTACCCCTTTACTCCACACGCCCTGTCCCTGCTCCTCCCCCCCTCCCCTGCCTCCTAAACACCGCTAAACAGCTGATTGCCATGGGCGAGGTGGGGGGAGCAGGGTGAAGGCTCTGATCTGTGGGGTCTGCCAGCGGAAGGCGCTGTGGGGGGGCGTATGGGAGCTGATACGGGGACTGCCAGCTGTGGACAAAGCAGGCAGCCAAACGACGTTATAGCGGAGCATTGCACAACTTATAACGAGCAGGTTCTGTAATGGATCAGGAAAGTAAGATCGAAACAATGTTAAGCAAGAGGACGTTAGGTGGAGAGTTACTGTACATAATCAAAAATATTGTATTAATATTTACGATGAGAGCATGACTATTTCTACTTGACTCATTGCTTTATTTAGCATCTTGAAGCTGAGCTCTGTGTGCAGATAATATGCAAGCAAGAGGGATAGTTCTGTGAACTGCAAAAATCAGTAGCACTCTGTGGTATCCTCCTGAGCTCTTCTGGTCATCACGTCATCTCCATCAAGCACAATGAGTAAACCTATCCTTCCTACTTTGGGATGTGACCTAGCAAGGGAAGAACATAGGATACCATGGTGATTGGGATGCTATAAATAGCTAGATAATCAGGAGTGCTCTTACATGTCTTACGGGTTTTACATTCCACGTATTGGGGCCAGGACAATAAGGTGATTCTGAAACCAGGAAAGACTGAGAAGGTATCAGTTACAGCCGCAAACAATTAGTACATTTCACCTGTATCTAACTTTCTGTTCCTTTGATTCCAAATTTGTTGATTTTTTTTATGAGACATGTTTTTCATGGGAAATTGGATTTTCCATTCAACTATTTTTTCCATGAAATTATCTTCTACCTGGAAATTATAAGCTTCCCATCAAAATACCAAACTCCCCTCGTCCCTAAACTGTGGCTGCGGAACTCTGATGATGTTCCGGGGAAGTTCAGCAAGAGGAGAGACCATCATGCATCATGGGGGATGTGATCCAGCGTGGGAGCCTGGCCCATAGAAGAGATTGGTGCTGTGTGGTATCTGATGCAACCCGTGGTATTTACGAGCAAAAGATTTCAATCTCCACAAACAACACCCCTTTGTTGATCAGCTCTATGCAGTACCACGGCTTGCACTGAAAACAGCAGGATGAAATATACCCCTATCCTCGTACACTGTAACTCTTGGTAGAAATTGCATCATTTTATAACACTGTAAGAAAGAGTAGGTAAAATTAATCCCCAGGGCACCAATTACACCAAGATGGCTCTGGTTCACTGAAGCCCATTAATTAGGTGTTATGGCTCTCTGAGCTCAGGTATTCCCAGTTGCTTTAGGAATCATGTCCCACATATCACACATCTCAGTATAAAACTTCCCGAATGCTCCAAACTGGCAGTTTTCTGTCGCTGGGGAAACACCAACACATCTCTCTCTCTGTTCTCAGCAGGTACGTGCGATTGTCCTGAATTACAGTCACACACACACACGGACACCATGGGGATCAGCAGGTATTGAATTCAAGATCTCCAGCACTGAAAGCCTGAGTCTCAAGTCCTACCTCTTCAGCTAAAGGAGCGACCTCCTTGGTTGGAAAAAATAGGCAATTACATAGTCACCGAAGCCAGTGCTTTCCATTGTGTCTCTGGGTTTTCATACAGGCTAAATGCCCAAGAGTTTAATTAGCAGAATAAGCATCTTTACCCCAAACTGACATGCCAAACCACAGATCTCCCTTTGCCCAAAGAGGGTAGAAAGATTGACACTCCTTTACTCTCACCCCTTCTTTAGCTAAGGAATAACCTCTTCAGACTGAGATGATTTTCACCCTGATTCTCTTACAGTAGAGTTCACAAGTCACTGCTTGCCACTCAGATTAGTGCATGGGAGTGTTTTCCTGTAGGACGTGATTAACCTGTGTGTCATTGTATTTATGTAGTGTGTATGTTATCGAACAACTGGAATGACCAGCTGTGAACATCTGGCTCTATGGACTAAGCCGTTTCCTGAGCGGATGCTGATGTCCATTAAGAAACTGATCTCCATTTATCTTCATCTACTTCATTACAGAGAAAGGACAGGTTTTTCACACCATCCACTTGCCCTCATCTCTGTAGCTTTCTGATCTCTGTTCAGAGGAGATGGAAAAGGGAAATCACTCGGAGGTGACTGAGTTCATTCTCTCAGGACTGACAGATCGTCCGGAGCTGCAGGTCCCCCTCTTTGGGGTGTTCCTACTGATTTATGGTGTCACCCTGGTGGGGAATGGGGGATGATCTTGTTAATCATGATTGATCCCCGACTCCACACCCCCATGTACTTTTTCCTCAGTAATTTATCTTTCTGTGACCTCTGTTTTTCCTCGTTAATTTGCCCTAAGATGCTGCTGAATTTCTTAGCTGAAAGGAAAAGCATTTCTTACACTGCCTGCACTGCGCAAATGTGTCTCTCTATCATTTTTTCAGATGTTGAGTGCCTCTTGCTGGCAGTGATGGCGTATGACCGTTATGTGGCCATCTGTAACCCACTGCTCTATACAGTCACCATGTCCAGGCAACTTTGTAAACGGCTGGTGACTGGGGCATATGCTGTGGGGTTGTAGATTCAATGATTCAGTGTTTTATATTTCGGCTGTCATTCTGCAGCTCCAACATCATCAATCATTTCTTCTGTGATGTACCCCCACTGTTGCCACTCTCCTGTTCTGACACCCGCAACAACGAGATTGTGATGTTTGCTTTCGGGTGCTGCATTATAGCAATCAGTTTTGTGACTGTCCTCCTCTCCTATGTCTATATCATCTCCACCATCCTGTAGATCCGCTCTACTGAGGGCCGACACAAAGCCTTCTCCACCTGTTCTTTCCACTTGAACGCAGTGACTCTGTTTTATGGCACCCAACTCTTCATGTATTTACGTCCCCCCTCCACCTATTCCATGAACACAGACAAAGTAGCCTCAGTGTTTTACACGCTGGTGATCCCCATGTTGAACCCCCTCATCTACAGCCTGAGGAACACGGAGGTGAAGGACGCCCTAAGGAGAGCAATGAATAAACTCCTAACTGATTCCTGAATCTGTTTAACTCTTTACTGGTTTAGTGATGGGGAGTGGGAACAGGTGAATTCAATTTCCAGCCCATTGCAATGTAATTTTGCAGAGCCCATGGTAGTATTGTTCATTATTGTATTGTTCTTATTATTAATTTGTTTGTATTCCAACAAGGCCTGCGTGCCTCAACTAAGATCGGGGCTTTATTAGGGATTATTCCAGGAAAATTCCAGGAAGCGCCTGTTTCATGTGTGCGAATATTTGTGATGTGCTTCAGAAACACAGAGCTATTTGTATTGGGAAAGTAGAGGGGGGGCATCAAATCTATCTCCCTCCGATTTGTCGTGGGTTTGGTTTCATTATGCAGTTGCAAGTATGAAGTGTGTAATTTCTTTGGCTGAACCAAAGGGCTTTTTGCACACCCTCCTGATCCCCTGCAGCCCTTTTTGGCCACTCTGGGGTTGTTGTTGAGATTGTCGCCTGGTTTGTATCCATGCACGTGGAGGAGAAAGGTGATTTCCATCACAATGGCCTTTCTTTTAAGTTAAGGGAGCGACAAAACTCATAAGAACAAGGGTAACATTTCCAAAAGAGAACATGGTGTCTGTGCATCCTTTGTGAAATCTGCACTGAACTGGAATACAAAATAATAGGGAGAGGAGGAGTTTTGTCTGCCATATAAATTAAACAGAAAGACAAAGTCATCTCAGACACTGGATGTTTAGAGCTACGAGGTCTTACTCTTTATTTGGCTGGAAAGTATTATGGTCTCTGAAGAATAGGAATTCTGGGAATTGTACAGCTCAGGTTACTGTGAGTGAGAAATGGATAGAGCTGGGCCAATAGCTGATTTTTTAGTTCATGGGTGGTTATAAAAATTGAAAATCAAATTCAGTTCAACCTGAACCAAATCTGAACATTCCCTAAATGTTTTGACAAACTGGAAAACATTGACAAAATTTGCCTGTGGGATCGAAGGAAATATTTAGCATGACCAGAAATGGAACATTTCTTTTCCTTCCTGGGTACTTTTTAATGTAAAAGCAAAGACACTGACAAAAATGGATGGGAATGGAAGAGACAGTAATGGTGCTGCTTCTCTTGTAGACTTTAAACAAGTGATCCAGGTGGGAGATCCAGGTGGAAGATCCAGGTCAATCCCCCCTCTCTTCTGATGAGGGAGAAGCTATTTGAAAGTGGGTCTCCCACTTTGCCAGGCAGTACCCTGGTGACTGGGCTCTGTTCTGTCCTGCATCGTTCTCAGGACTGGTCTATGCTACCATTGTAAATTGATCTCAGTTACGCTACTTCAAGTTGACCAAGTTAGTCTGACTTACAGCGGTGCCACACCGTGCTATGTCACCGGGAGAGTTACATAACTGAAGTAGTGTAACATACATCAGTCGACAGTGTTAGTGTAGCCCAGCCCTGAGAAAGATCCATGATGGAACATAGCATCTGAGGGAGGTGGAGTACCCACCCATCGACTTAGCATGTCTTCCCCAGACCTGCCCAATCAGCACCATTTCATCTATCGCAGTAGTCTTGATTTAACCAGTAGTGTAGATTTGCCCTCAGTCTGTCCTGTTGAAGTTGTTGCATTGTAGATAAAAACACAGGAAGAATCACAGGGCCAGAAAGAGAGAATGACTCTATAGACAAGTGGTCTGGAGCACCCACATGCTCAATTTCATGTCTCTGTTCCAAGGTTATATAATTAGTCATCCTCCGTAGAACAACTTTGAAAGGAGAGACTGAGAGCAACCCAGACTGGAATAGCACATCGCTCAGTGGCTGCTCCCTGTAAATACAGGAAACCCAAGTGCACATCTTTACCCAGCACTGGACAGAAGGGGGAATTGAACCTGGATCTCACAGCTCACAGGAGAACACCCTAAGTACCGAGCTAAAAATTACAAAGAGAGGGAGCATCACCACCTCCTACTGGTGGCTGCTTCACAACTGGCACCTAAATCCTCCTCCCCCACACACATTGTTTTGAGACAAGGCTATTAGGATACTTTGTAACACATTTGTGAATAGTTTCAGGTCAACCCCAATGACATTGTTTTTTACAATAAATTATGAATCCAGAAGAAATTCATCCATTTCAAGATACTTATGTGTCCCAACGCTGGGAAATTACTTAAAGAGACATTTGGAGAGGTGACCAACAAATAAAGTGGAATACATTCACCTCAGATTTGCATCATATTAAAAAGACCTCACGGGAGAGACAGCGATCCAGACCAACTGATGCTCTGGGCCTCTGTGTTCCATTTCAACAAGGAAAGACACGGTCACAACAATAATTGCATGTGCTGTGCACACCTCTTGTGCTGGGAGCAAAGATGTTCTAGGAATCAAATCTCAAAGTTATCCCAGGAGGCAGCTCCAGAGGTGTTAAGGGTAACATTGGCATGGTTAAAAAAGAGGGAAAGATTGAACTTTAAGGCTGATTTTAGGGTTCTGAGCAGGTACTGCTACCGTCCTCAACTCATGATAAGTGAAGGGAGGGAAAACAAAGAGGTATCACCAAGACATGAGCAAACAAGTCAGTTTCAGAGCACTTCAGCCTTTAATTGAAATGACAGAGAGCCATTCATGGAAGGGGAAGGTAGGAATTATCCTGAGAGGAGAAATTTCAACTTGTCTGAACATATTTACCTCTCAGAAGAAGGAAAGAGCTTTACCAAGGGAGGGAGAAAAGTGACTGGAAAAGGAGAGAAAAATAGTTTTAAGAGGAAGTGGGAAAACTCCCCCATCCATTCCGGGAATGTCTATACTAAAGCCATTACATTGACTCAGCTCTGGTGTGCAGCAGTGCCATAGTGTAGTGGGCACTCTGTGTGTGTGGTTTTGGTGTGCAGTGGGCACTGTGTGTGTGTGTGTGTGTTTGGTGTGTAGTGGGCACTAAATGTGTGTATGTGGTGCGGGGTACAGTGCTGCTGAATGTCAAGTGTAGGCAGGTGCGTGTCCCTCGCCCTTCCCACTGCTCAGGCTGTCATCCCCCTCTCCTCCCAGTGCAGGGCTCCTTGTCATATCATAGAATTGTAGGACTGGAGGGGACCTTGAGAGGTCATCTATTCCAGTGGTTCAAAGCAATAACAAAGAGAGCAAAGTAATTTGTCATACAAAATAAAACAAAACATGCAAGTCTAAGCCTAATACAGTAAAAACTAAATGCCTGTAAATCTCACCCTCAGAGATGTTTCAATAAGCCTCTGTTACAGACTAGACTTCTTTCTAATCTGGGTCCATCAATCACTCACACACAAGTAGTTACTGTCCTTTGTTCCAGTTTCTTTCAGGCATCTCCTTGGGTGGAGAGGCTATCTTTTGTGCCAGCTGAAGACAAAATGGAGGGGTCTCCGAGGGGCTTAAAAAGACGTTCATTTGTGGGTGGGAACCCCTTCCCCTCTCCTCTGCAGAATCCATCTCCAAGATGAAGTTTTCGAGTCACATGAGCAAGTCATATGTCCGTGCATGAGTCAGTTCCTTGCAGGCCAATGCCACATTCCCAGGAAAGTTCAGATGTGGATTGGCATCTCTAAAATTTCATTAAAAGCAGCAAAGAGTCCTGTGGCACCTTATAGACTAACTGACCTTTGGGAGCATGAGCTTTCGTGGGTGAATACCCACTTCTTCTTGCATCCGACGAAGTTGGTATTCACCCATGAAAGCTCATGCTCCAAAACATCTGTTAGTCTATAAGGTGCCACAGGACTTTTTGCTGCTTTTACAGATCCAGACTAACACAGCTACCCCTCTGATACTAAAATTTCATTGTTAGCTTAAGCGTTCTTGATTGGGCAGTTAATGAGAACAGTCTTTTCTCAAGAAGCTGACCAAATGCTTCACTGAGGCTACTTAAATTCAAACAAGTACATAGCCAATATTCATAACTTCAAATATAAAAATGATACATGAATGCAAATATGATTACTATATCCAGTAGATTGTAACCTTTGCAGAGACACGTTACATGGCCTATCTAGCATAAACCATATTCCAGTTATGTCATATTTACAGTTATAAGCATACTTCTATAAAGCATTATGGGGTGCAACGTCACATTCTGTTTCATGGACTATAAGTTATAGGAAATAAATACAATTAATAAAAGAATAATCAGAACGAAACTGGCATGCTCGGAGACATTTTGTAGCAGGATCTGTGGAGATAATGCAGAGATCTTCAGTGTTAACCACCAGTTTGGGGAATATCCTACTTTTTGGAGTCTGCCCTGACCTTGGCATTTTCACTGAGGACTGCCCCAGGCACCTTTGGGTCACAGGAGGCACAGAAGCCAGGAGGAAGAGTTATGAGTTCCTAGAGGAAGTAGGGGCATAGTGTTTCCTGGGTAGAGACCTGGAGCGACAGACTTGGGAGTTTCTGAATACAAAGATTGCTGGCTGTTGGTTGCTTCTACTGGTGTTCAGGGAAGCAGGACTTTGTGTACATTCTTTGTAACCCCTCCCCCACGGATTATACCAAAGAATAGAGCTGACTTGGTTGATCAATTTTTCCTCCTAATACAATCAACCCTGCAATGCCTCACAGGTTGGCACCACTTAGGAGAAGAGGGCACCGACATGCCCCGGAGTATTAGGCTTCAGGCCTGTATGGTAGTATCTATGTGGTAGTCCTAATGTAAAGATTATTAAATTTTATGCCTAGACAGCAGTATTTTTGTATCATTACTCATCTAAACATTATTATGCCATATGTCTCCATGGCACTACCTGCGTGGCATTGCTCATCTCAGTATTATTAGGCCACATGCCTTCCGGGCAATACCTGTGTAGCATTATTCACCCAAAGGCCTAATTGGCATTACCCGTGGGTTATTGCTCACCTGCAAGGTATGTCTACAAAGTGTAACTTGGGTGGCATGAGGAGCTAGCCACCATAACTACATGCCTAGCATCTTGGATTGATGTGTACTTGCTGTGGCTACCCCCTTAGGCTGCTTGTACCACTCCAGCTACACTGGAAGTACAGGTGAAATACTGCTGACCTAAAGATTCTCGGGTCACAAACCGACCTGGTGATATCTGTGAGGTGTTACTGCTTATGTAAAAAATATTAGGCCATAAACCTGCATAGAAGCCCCTGTCAGGTATGGCCCACCTAAAGGGTATGAGACCTTAAGCCTAGATGGCAGTACCTGTGTGGTTTTGCTCACAGAATGAACAGTCCTTGTTATGGCTCAAGTGCTTATTAAGGGCAAAGTTGATGGCGTTAAAAATGCTGTCAAAATGGCAGTCTCATTTGCACATTTGTTTATATTTTTGCCATTGAGCCAAGTTGATCTATGAGGCGGCTCTGCTGGGTTCATCTGGAGATATGCTGGGAGTGATTATGGCCCACAGTTTTTACTATAAAGCACGTTATATGTTCAGGTTTCTTTCATATTTGAATGTTGTTTATTATAAAATCAAATTCACTCACCTTGTCTACTCAAAACCTTGTCCCTTATTTGTGTATCTCTCAGTGCCCCCTCCTAGCCAGTGGCTTTAGTGCCACAACCTGGGATAAAACTGTATTGTCAATTGTTCTGTCAGGCGGAGTGAGCCGTACGAGACCCAAACAAGAGGAAGTGCTGGGAGTGATGAAATAGCCTGGGCAGTGTGACAGATGTTAGACAGTCTTATCTTTGCCAAACATACGTCTACATTTATTCTCCACGGTATGAGAACTGTGGGCCAGATTTATCAGATTACTCTGGCCGTTTTGTGCTCTTCTAGCAAAGCAAAGTATCTAGAAACCTACTTTAGTTAAGCCTAAGGCCTTGTCTACACTTGCAGATGTAGAACGCCAGGAGTTAAACCAGCCCTCGGAGACAGCAGCTGGGAAAGTGCTGACGTGTGTTCAAACCGTTAGCTGCAAGCGCAGTGGCGTGGCCACATTTGGGGCACTTGCAGTGGCATTCGGAGTGGTGCATTATGGGCAGCTATCCCACAAAGCACCTCTTCCCGTTCTGGCACTGAGCCTTGTGGGAAGGGGAGTGGGGCGCGGGGCATCCTGGGTCCTGTCCCACTGCCCCGTGATGCATCACTTCACATCCCAGCAATCCCTGTACTTCTGTCCACTTTTGGTGCCATCTTTCAGCGGTTTTTGTACTGCAGGCTTTGTCTTCCCTTTCGGTCTGCGGGAATGGATCCTGAACTGCTGAGGAATATGCTGATGGGTCTCACCAGCATGTCACGAATTGCAGTCGAGTTACTCCTTAAGCTACAAAGTGACAGTGAGGAATCTGACAAGGATGTCGACTCGCATGACGCATACGACACGAGATTGCTTGTGGCATTCACGGACATGCTCACCACTGTGGAACGCCATTTTGGGGTTCGGGAAACAAGCACTGAGTGATGGGATCACATCGTCATGCAAGTCTGGGATGATGAGCAGTGACTGCAGAACTTTTGGATGAGGAAAGACACTTTTATTGGACTGTGCACTGAGCTTGCCCCCACCCTGCAGCGCAAGGACACAAGATTGAGAGCTGCCCTGCCAGTGGAGAAGTGTGTGGCAATTGCAATCTGGAAACTGGCAACTCCAGACAGCTACCGATGGGTCGCTATCCAGTTTGGAGTGGGCAAGTCGACCATTGGAATCGTGTTGATTCAGGACCATTAATTGCATCCTGCTCAGAAGAACTGTGACTCTGGGGCACGTGCATGACATTGTGGATGGCTTTGCACAAATGGGTTTCCCTAACTGTGGAGGGGCGATAGATGGGACGCATATTCCCATGCTGGCACCAGACCACCTAGCCTCCAAGTACATAAATCAGAAGGGCTATTTCTCAATGGTTCTCCAGGTGCTTGTGGATCACCGTGGGCGTTTCATGGACATTAACGCAGGCTGGTCTGGAAAGGTGCATGACGCACACATCTTTTAGAACACAGGACTTTTCAGGAAGCTGCAAACCGGGACTTTCTTCCCGGACCAGAAGATTTCCGTAGGAGAAGTCAAAATGCCCATTGTGATCCTTAGAGACCCCACCAACCCTTTAATGCCATGGCTCATGAAACCATACATGGGGAGCCTTGACAGCAGCAAGGAGGGGTTCAGCAACAGGCCGAGTCAGTGCAGAATGGCTGTTGAGTGCTTTTGGCTGTTTAAAGGCCTGCTGGCGCTGTCTGTATGGGAAGCTGGACCTGGCCGATGACATCATCCCCACGGTTATATCCGTGTGCTGTACCCTCCATAACATTTGAGAAGGGAAGGGAGAAAGCTTCACTCAGGCAAGGACAACTGAGGTTCAACACCTGGAGGCTGAATTTGAACAGCCAGAGAGGAGGGTTACTAGAGGGGCCCAGCATGGGGCCATAAGGATTAGGGAAGCCTTGAGGGAGCAATTTGATGCTGAAAGCCACGAGCAATGTTTGGTGCCCTGCACAGGAGTGAAGTGCAGTGGTTCCAATGCTAGTAGCCATCTGTGTTTGCTGTGTATGATGCACTGACTTGCAGTGCCTATTGCTTTCCTGGCTACAGTATCTTTTACTTAATGCAATAAAGAATGTTTCCCAAACCAAAAAAATCATTTATTGAAAAGAAACACAACTGCTTGGGAAACACACACGGCATGACACATCTGTGCTGTGTGGGAGGAAGAAAGGGGGTGGTGTGGGGAACGGGCCAATCACAGATTTGCGTATGTCCTTAGCATATTCAACCTTCCTGTCTGGAGTGCCGTGCAATGAGTGCTGCACTTCAGGCTGGCTAAAATGCATGGTGATGGGGGTTGAGTGCAGTGGGTAAGGGCTGTAGTTTCCAGGGGGTGCAAGGGAAAGAGTTTTGGGACAAGGCTTGTGGGGGTGGGGGGGCGGGCACGGATCTGCTCCGTATCCAGTGCTATGAGTGCCTGCATCAAGTTTGCTTGGTGCTCCATAATGCTTAGGAGCCGATTCGTGGTTTCTTGCCGGTGAGCCGCATTTTGCTGGCGGACCCTCCTTTCACTCCCCGCCACTCCTGACTTTTTTGATTTTCAGTAAGGGACTGCTGCATGACTTCATGCAGAAGGTCCTCCTTGCTTCTTTACGGCCCTCCCTGAGGCTGCACAGCCTTTCGGCCGTTGACAACAAGGATGGCTGGGATCTCAAGTTTGCATCTGTAAAGCCAAAATGCAATATTTTACAGAGGCAGCATTGTTCACACCAGACCGAGCAATGATTTGGCCGAACTTAAAGAGAAGCACAGTGCACACAATAGCACAAACTGTCTGTCCCAAGGAGAGCGCACATAACCCACAAAAGCCCCCAAATGGTGAGTAACCACAGGGCTGTACTGTCCTCTGGGGTCCTGTGTCCTGGGGAGAGCCCACAGCTGCAGGGGACCCCTATACTCTACACTGTCCCCACATTTTCCACAGGCTGGGTTTGTCCTGAAAGTTATCTCACTGCTGAGGGTGACCTGGGAAGCATGGGAGGGTCTTCTACTACAATGAAGTTTCTGCCCTGCTAATTTCAATGAATGTTTGCAATGTCTCTGAAACACATTCAGATTTTAATGATGCACAGTGGACCCACTTTAACCACACTTCCAGACTTGCTTGCCAAGTTACGCAATCTCAGTTTGGCAGGCACAGACTTTCTAATCATGCCCACCGGGAGCTTATTAACATGTCAGAAGCTAATACCGTTTCTGGAGAGATGGGTCAATTACACTAAATTTATTGCTCAGGTCCTGAGATGGAGGCACCTGGAGATGTAACCTCCCTGGAATTTGCATTTTTGTTTTGTTGCCAGAGCCAGGGTGATTATTTTGAACCAGCACGCATAATTGCCAAGGTGCATTACCTTGTTCCTCATAGGGGAATTAAGGAAATTACCAGCAGAGAATTCCCTAAGAGGGAACGTACAAAGACAGAAACTAATTATTTGATTTGTAACTGCAAAACTGCACAGAAGATACATTGTTGTTCCAGTGACTATATTAGTATCAGTCAAATATTACTATTACTTCTACCAATGTCAGACCTACATATCCACCTCTCTCTATAGCCCGCATACCCTCTGCCCAGAGCTTGTAGACCAGGACAGACACATCTTGATTGGATCCACCTTAATACCATGGGAAAACAGTGAAAGAATGTGGACAGAATAAATATGTTTTAAACTGAAACTTCTATCACAGCCACAGGTTACGAAACAGGCTCTCCCATAGGATAGAATAATTCCCTTCGCTGCAGGAATGATTGGAATATTCCGATTTGTGGCATGCAGGACATGAGACTATCTGATAATTATAACCTTTTCTGGCCTTAAAATCTATGGACCCGTGTACTGACAATTTCCTGTTTAAAAATAATGCAAAGAGAAGCCTCTGTGTTTGTAACTATTTGGATGAATTCAGAGCGGAATAAAAAAAAAATAAAACCAGTTGCTAAAGACAGAAAAGACCATTTTGAAAATCCACCCACTCCCCAAATAGACAGCACACGTCATTTCTGATCTGTAGCAACCTTCCTGGCATTTCTGTTTCTATTCCTGTATCTTCTGGCATTCCAGTCCTGTCCAGCTTGTCGCTAATCTGCAGGATTCCCACACATGCCCCCAGCGCTGCATCAAATCCTAATTTGCATCACCTTGGTTTCCGTTACATTAAATATATAGGATATGCGCACGCACACACACACACACACACACACACACACACACAGTCTCTACCAACACACTTTAGTGGAGAGGGTAGAGAGCCTAGCATTTAGGGTGCCTGTGGCAGGGCAGGGAGGTGAGCTGTAGTGGGGCAAAGACACAATTGGAGGCTGGGGACCGGTTAGAGCAACATTTAGGGCGCTAGCCTGTCAGATGAGGTGAGTTCATGTCCCTGCCCCACTGTCAATGAGATTTTGACAGTGAATAGTGTTTACATTTCTAAGTGCCCAAAAAACTTTGTGAAAATGATATTGGAGCAACACAACCTACAAAGGGTGTGACACTCTAAGGGTACATCTATGCTACCCACCCACGAAAGCTTATGCCTAAGGTGCCACAGGACTCCTCCTTGTTTTGGAGTGCACTGAGTTTCTCTGCTCCCACACTACCCTTGTGCATCCGAGAGGCATCACACAGACGAGGGAATGTGGAGCAGAGAGTGGCCGGGAACAGGAGTGGGAGCAGGTGTTATGGTGTTGGGTCCTAGAGATAGTGTAATGAACCTGCTGGCTCATGGTCAGGCCCCACCGCCCACCCCACTCCAGAATTAGCTGGAGGAAAAGGATTGGGCCACAGCTCATTCTGGGAGGGGCTCTGGTTTGTGTAGGACCACCAGAGAGCACGGTCTTACCCACGTTCCGCATTGTGACAGTAGAGGGGTCCGTGTGAACAGGCAAGGCAGTGATGCCCAGAGAGCAGAAGAGGATCAGGGTCAGCCAGTGAGCTGCTGAGAGTGGGCAGTGGCCGGCCAGAGGCAGCAGCCTGGGAACTGGCTGTGGAAGAGGAGGACAAGTAGCAGGCAGCCTGAGAGCAGGGCCAGAGGCTGGGGATGAGAAGTTTCAAGCAGAGCATTAAAGCACCTGAGGCTCTCAGAAGGCAAAGTGTTTAATGGGGACCCAGCAAGGGACGGAGAACGCACCAAGGGCCTAGGGCTTGGAGGGCCCACCATGCTGATCTCTGTGTTCATGGTACACGGAGCTCACTAGAAGGGACTGGTAAAGGTAATAATTGGAGATATACCAATGTCCTAGAACTGGAAGGGACCTTGAAAGGTCATCGAGTCCATCCCCCTGCCTTCACTAGCAGGACCAATTTTCACCCCAGATCCCTAAGTGGCCCCCTCAAGGATTGAACTCACAACCCTGGGTTTAGCTGGCCAATGCTCAAACCACTGAGCAGCAACCCCCGCCAGCGGGGACAATAGAAACAAAGGAAGAACTGGACTTTTCCTTGCATCGGGCGGGCCCACATTGTTCCTGTTCGGCACAGCCAGCCCAGATCTTTACAGGTATTTAGGTGCCTAATTCACAATGAAATCAATGGGGCCCAGATATAAAATCAACAGACCTATTAAAGTCAGTGGGGCTTACAGCAGGCCCATAGGGAACAGCACCTCCTCCTGTCCTGGTCCAGTCATCTCTGCTGCCTTCTAAGAGGGAGGGGGAACATGACCCTATCTCCCCCCTGCTTCTCCCCCCATTTTGGGGGATAGATCGCAGCCAAAAGGGGATTAGCAGGGAGCGATGCTTGAACTCAGAAAGCAAAAAGAATGCAGTTGTGCCTGATCTACTGCTCACTACAGTGGAAAC
Source organism: Mauremys mutica (assembly GCF_020497125.1). Classification (NCBI taxonomy): domain Eukaryota; kingdom Metazoa; phylum Chordata; order Testudines; family Geoemydidae; genus Mauremys; species Mauremys mutica. The sequence continues at coordinate 159,704,513 of NC_059075.1, forward strand.
TTCCCTTGCACTGTCTCCTTAACCCTGCACATTCAAACAAGGACAATGTGACCATTTGCAGGCATCTACTCCCCTAGAAACTTGGCTGTGCACAAATCCCCAGGCCTAGAAAACATGTCCTGCATCAAAACTATGTGTCCCAATTGTTTATAGGACCCAAGACCTTCAGCACCAAATCATAGCCCCATACCCCTTGAGCGCATAGTAATTTTTTTTGCTGGTCTTTGTAGTAGATTTTTACCTTCTCTAAGGACCAGCCACTAGACGGGGCAGGGCGCATTTAGCTAGTATGTTACATTCACTCAGAAAGTTTTCCCTGTGCAAAATGCTCCCATAGAACTTTTAATTTACTGGAATCTTGGTGTTTCCAGGTTTAATGGAACATTTCTCTTTCAAAACCTCTTCACACAGAAACAAAGAGTTCTGTGGCACCTTATAGACTAACAGACGTTTTGCAGCATGAGCTTTCGTGGGTGAATACCCACTTCGTCGGATGGAAGTAGTGGAAATTTCCAGGGGCAGGTATATATAAGCAAGCAAGAAGCAAGCTAGAGATAATGAGGTTAGATCAATCAGGGAGGATGAGGCCCTGTTCTAGCAGTTGAGGTGTGAAAGCCAAGGGAGGAGAAACTGGTTCTGTAGTTGGCAAGCCATTCATAGTCTTTGTTTAGTCCTGAGCTGATGGTGTCAAATTTGCAGATGAACTGAAGCTCAGCAGTTTCTCTTTGAAGTCTGGTCCTAAAGTTTTTTTGCTGCAGGATGGCCACCTTAAGATCTGCTATTGTGTGGCCAGGGAGGTTGAAGTGTTCTCCTACAGGTTTTTGTATATTGCCATTCCTAATATCTGATTTGTGTCCATTTATCCTTTTCCTTAGAGACTGTCCAGTTTGGCTGATGTACATAGCAGAGGGGCATTGCTGGCATATGATGGCGTATATTACATTGGTGGATGTGCAGGTGAATGAACCGGTGATGGTGTGGCTGATCTGGTTAGGTCCTGTGATGGTGTCGCTGGTGTAGATATGTAGGCAGACTTCAAAGAGAAACTGTTGAGCTTCAGTTCATCAGCTCAGGATAAAACAAAGACTGTGAATGGCTTGCCAACTACAGGACCAGTTTCTCCTCCCTTGGCTTTCACACCTCAACTGCTAGAACAGGGCCTCATCCTCCCTGATTGATCTAACCTCGTTATCTCTAGCTTGCCTCTTGCTTGCTTATATATACCTGCCCCTGGAAATTTCCACTACTTGCATCCGACGAAGTGGGTATTCACCCACGAAAGCTCATGCTCCAAAACGTCTGTTAGTCTATAAGGTGCCACAGGACTCTTTGCTGCTTTTACAGAACCAGACTAACACGGCTACCCCTCTGATACTTCACACAGAAAGTTTCAAAGGCTGGAGTGATGAGGCATAAATGAACAATAATGGAAAACGCTATTTGCTGAGGCCTAGTCTACCCCAGAAAAGGTTTGCCTGTTTAACTTATATCCAATCTCCCAAAGAAATAACTATATTAGCAAAAGCACTTTTTTCTTTTCGCCATTATACCTGCATCTCCATTAGAGGCTGGTTTACACTAGAAACTTAGATTGACCCGGCTTTGTGACTCAGGGGTGTGGGAACATTAAACCCCAAGTGATGTAGTTAAGCCAACCTAAGTCGCCAAGTAGACAGCACTAGCTACCACCTCTCAGGGAGGTGGATTACCTCTGCTGACAAGAGAATGCCTCCTGTCAGCAATGGAAGTCTTTACCCTGAGGCGCTACAGCGCTGCCACTGTAACAGTCCAGGTGTAGACAAGCCATATGGCTTTGCTGGTGTTGAAATGTTGTTAAAAAAAATCACACGTCTAACCCACATCGCTATACTGGCAAAAATTTCTAGTGTACAGCTGGCCTCAAGCTGGTCAAATACCAAAACCATAACTTGTGAGAGTTTTAATAAATAAAAGTGCCATTGTGAGCTGGTTATGATTCGTATGGACGTTATAGAGAAGTTAGCCAAAGGAGGCTGTGCGGGTGCAAATTGGCAAAGGAGTCACATCCGCTGTGGCTCTGGCCTGTTGACTTCAATTGGACCACTCCAATTTACACCACCCAGCAGCTCCAAATGAGTGATGTCATTCACATCAGCAAAGAATCTGGTATAGAGACTTCAATGGGGCTTCTTTGCTTCACACCACCTAAGGATCTGGCCCACTGACTTCAGCGGATCGAAGCTGATTTATGCCAGCTGGAGATCTGGCCCCATTGAATGACATGGTGTTATGGCCAATGTACATTAGCAGGAGATCTGGGCAATTAACTGGAATAGAGCATTTCTTGTTTACACCTGGTCCACTGGCATCAATAGAGTTATGCTGATACAGAGCAGATCAGGCTCTAGCTTTCACGTGGCTGGATGGGGAAAACAGTGATGTTTCAAGAACAATAATATGAGTTTGATTCCCATTAGCACTTGCTCCCTTTATGGGTTTGGGTCTGAGGAGCGGGACGAAGGCTAGAAGAGTGAAGCTGCTCACTGGAGTCAAGATTTTCAAAAGCGAATTGTGTGTTTGGGTACCCAGCTTGAAGCACCTCAAAAGGACCGGACTGTCAGAGAGCGCTGAGCACCCACCTGTGACGGGTTGGATCACAGAAACCCCCTTGGGAGCTGCCAACTGATGTGCCAAGACCACTTCTACCTCTGCTTTCCTGCCCTGGCAGCTTGGGACTCCAGAGCCCTACCTGGTTTAAGCCTGCTGCAAACCCAGACCTGAAACCACGTCCCCTAACAGCTGCAGGCTTATCTGGAAGCAGGTTAAGAAATGTTTCTGTCTTTTACACTCAGATAGTCAACTCCCAATGGGGTCCAAACCCTGAATAAATCCATTTTACCCTGCACAGGGTAAACTCATAGATTGTTTGCCCTCTATAACACTGATAGAGAGATATGCCCAGCTGTTTGCCCCCGCTCCCCCAGGTACTAATACATACTCGGGGTTAATTAATAAGTAAAAAGTGATTTTATTAAGTATAGAAAGTAGGATTTAAGTGGTTCCAAGTAATAACAGACAGAAGAAAGTGAATTAGCAAGTAAAATAAAATAAAACACGCAGATCTATCTCTAATACAGTAATAAAACTGAATACAGATAAAAACCTCACCCTCAGTGGTGTTCCAGTAAGCTTCCTTTTACAGACTAGGCTCCCCCTAGTCTGGGTCCAGCAATCACTCACACCCCTTGTAGTTACTGTCCTCTGTTCTGTATCTTTCGGGGTGGAGAGGCTCTCTCTTGAGCCAGATGAAGACAAAATGGAGGGGTCTCCCAGGGATTTTTAAAGACTTTCTCCTGTGGATGAACACCTCTCTCATTCCCTGTGCAGAATCCAGTTACAAAATGGAGTTTTAGGGTCACATGGGCAAGTCATATGTCCCTGCACAATTATGATCCTTACCAGCCTAGCCACATTCCCAGGAAAGCTCAGATGTGGATTGGTGTCTCTAAAAGTTCATTGTTAGCTTAAGTGTTTCTTGACTGGGCACTTACTGAGAATAGTCTTTTCTCTGGAAGCTGACCAAATGCTTCACTGAGGCTACTTAAAATCAAACAAGTACCTAGCCAATATTCATAACTTTGAATAAAAAAATGATACATGCATGCAAATAGGATGAATATATCCAGTAGATCATAACCTTTGCAGAGATCTGGTACATGGCCTATCTAGCATAAAATATATTCCAGTTATGTCATATTTCCAGCCATGAGCATATTTCTATAAAGAATTATGGGGTGCAATGTCACACTCTGTTAACCATGAGTTTGGGGAATATCCTCCTTTTTGCAGCCTGCTCTGACCTTGGCATTTTCACTGAGGACTGCCCCAGGCACCTCCGGGTCACAGGAGGCAGAGAAGCTAGGTGGAGGAGTTATGAGCATGACTCCTACAAGAAGTAGGGGCATAGTGTTTCCTGGGTACAGACCTGGAGTGACAGACTTGAGAGGTTCTGAATACAGAGATTGCTGGCTGTTGGTTGTTTCTACCGGTGTTCAGAGACGCAGGACTTTGTGTTCATTCTGTGTAACCCCTTTCCCCCAGATTATACCAAAGAATAGAGCTGACCTGGATCTTCAATTTTTCCTCCTAATACAATCAACCCTGCAATGCCTCACAGGGTGGCACCACTTAGAAGAGGGTACCAACATGTCCTGTAGCACTGATAATACCAGGAAAGCCTGAACACCCGTGGGGGATAATTTCTGCTTCCATAGTGAAGACGTGAAGATTCAAAAAGATTTCGGTCTCCTCAAAAAAATAACCCTCTGTGGATCAGCTCTACACAGTACCCAAATTGCACTGAAAACAGCAGGATGAAATCTACCCCTAATCTCATACTCTGTAACTCTGATAGAAATTGCATCATTTAATAACACAGTAAGGAAGAGTAGGTCAAATCAATCCCCAGGGCACCAATTACACCAAGGTGGCTTTGGTTCACTGAACCCATTTATTAGGTGTTATGGCTCTCTGAGCTCAGGTATTCCCAGTTGCTTCAGGAATCATGTCCCACAGATCACACATCTCAGTATAAAACTTCCCAAATGCTCCAAACTAGCAGCTTCTATTGATGGGGAAACACCAACACATCTCTCTCTCTCTTCTCAGCAGGTACGTGCGATTGTCCTGAATTACAGTCACACACACACACGGACACCATGGGGATCAGCAGTTATTGAATTCAAGACCTCAAGCACTAAAAGCCTCAGACCCAACTCCTACCCCTTCAGCTAAAGGAGCGACCTCCTTGGTTGGAAAATATAGGCAATTAAATAGACACCAAAGTCAGTGCTTTCCATTGTATCTGTGGGTTCTCATACAGGCTAAAGTAAATGCCAAAAAACTGAATTTGCACTGTAAACAAGACTTATCCCAAACTGACATGCCAGGCCACAAAGCTCCCCTTGCCCAAAGATGGTACAAAGGCTGAGACTCCTCTATTCTCACCCCTTTTTGAGCTTACAAATAATCTCTTCACACTGAAACAATTTTCACTATGATTCTCTTAAAGCAGATTCACAAGTCACTACTTGCTGCTTGGATTAGTGAATGGGAGTGTTCGTGTGTGCGGCACGATTAACCTGTGTGTTATTGTATTTACACAGTATCTATTTTATCACACAACTGGAATGACCAGCTCTGAACGTCTGGCTCTGTGGACTAAGCTCTTCCCTGAGCGGGTACTGATGTCCATTGAGAAACTGATCTCCATTTATCTTCACTTACTTCATTTCAGAGAAGGGACAGGTTTCCCGAACCATCCACCTGCCCACATCTCTGCAGCTGTCTGATCTGTGTTCAGAGGAGATGGAAAAGGGAAATCACTCAACGGTGACTGAGTTCATTCTCACAGGACTGACGGATCGTCCAGAGCTGCAGATCCCCCTGTTTGTGGTGTTCCTACTGATTTATGGTATCACCCTGGTGGGGAATGGGGGGATGACCTTGTTAATCACGACTGATCCCCAACTCCACACCCCCATGTACTTTTTCCTCAGTAATTTGTCTTTCTGTGACCTCTGCTTTTCCTCGATAATTTCCCCTAAGATGCTGCTGAATTTCTTAGCCGAGAGGAAAAGCATTTCTTACACTGCCTGCGCTGTGCAAGTGTATCTCAGTATCATTTCTGCAGATGTTGTGTGTCTCTTGCTGGCTGTGATGGCATATGACCGTTATGTGGCCATCTGTAACCCGCTGCTCTATATGGTCACCATGTCCAGGCAGCTTTGTAAACAGCTGGTGGTTGGGGTGTACGCTGTGGGGTTTCTGGATTCAATGATACACACGTGTTTTACATTTCGGCTGTCATTCTGCAGCTCCAACATCATCAATCATTTCTTCTGTGACATCCCCCCACTGCTGGCGCTCTCCTGCTCTGACACCCACATCAATGAGATTGTGATGTTTGTTCTTATGAGCTGCATTACAGTGGGCAGTTTTGTGACTGTCCTCCTCTCCTATGTCTATATCATCTGCACCATCCTGCAGATCCGCTCTGCCAAGGGCCGGCGCAAAGCCTTCTCCACCTGCTCTTTCCACTTGACTGCGGTGGTCCTGTTTTATGGCATCCCACTTTTCCTGTATTTACGTCCCCCCTCCAGCTATTCCATGGACACAGACAAAGTGGCCTCGGTGTTTTACACGCTGGTGATACCCATGCTGAACCCTCTCATCTACAGCCTGAGGAACACGGAGGTGAAGGACGCCCTGAGGAGAGCAATGAATAAACTCCTAACCAATTCCTGAATCTCTTTAACTCTGTACTGGTTTAGTGATGGGGAGTGGAAACAGGTGAATTCAATTCCCAGACCATTGCAATGTAATTTCGCAGAGTTCGTGGTAGTATTGTTCCTTATTCTATTGTTATTATTATTAATTTGTTTGTATTCCAACAAGGTCTGCATGCCCCAACTGAGATCAGTGGACATATTACAGGAGGAATCACAGGTCCAGAAAGAGAGAATGATTCTATAATCTGGTGGCTAGGGGCACTCACCCAGAGGGTGAGATGCTCAACTTCACATCTCTGTTCCAAGGGTTATTTAATTAGTTATCCCCGTTAGAACAACATTGAAAGGAGAGACTGAGAGCAACCCAGACTGGAAGAGCACATCACTCAGGGGCTGGGGTGTTTTCTGGAAATGCAGGAAACACAAGTGCATAGTGTGATGGGTTTGGTCACAGACACCCGCATTGGGACTGTCACCTGATGTGATGAAATTACCTCTGAGCCCGTTTTCCCTGCCAGCCTGGACCTCCAGTACCCTGACTTGCTGAGCCAGACACGCTAGCCTGCTGCAACACAGACCCAGTCTCTGTGTCATGCCCCCCAAAACTGCAGATCTAGACTGAAACCAGCTCACCAGGATACCTGTCTCCAGCACGCAGACACGCAGCTCCCAACGGGATCTAAACCCCAAATAAAGTAATTTTACTCTGTATAAAGCTTATACCAGGTAAAATGATAAATGTTCACCCTCTATATCACTGATAGAGAGATATTCAGAGCTTCCCCCCACCCTCAGGTAACAATTACTGACGCTGCATTAATAAAATAACTTTTGTTTATTTATAAAGTATGCAAGTAAAATTTAAGTATTAACAGACAGAACAAAGTAAATCACAAAGCAAAATAAAACAAAACATGCAAATCTAAGCTTAATACACTCAGAAATCAGTTACAGATGTTAACTTCTCACCCTCATTGTTACTTCAGGTAAAATCCTTCTCAGGTCAGAGGCCTTTTCTGACCTGAGTCCAGCCTGTTCTCCCCCACCCCTGTGGTTACAGTCCTTGTTTCCAGGTGCTTGCAGGTATCACCGTGGGGTGGGGAGGTCGTCTCTTATGGCAGTAGAAGACACTCATTGTTTGCTTCCCAACTTGATATAGAACTTCCCTAAGGCGGAAAACCTTTGTTTGGAATTCCACCCCCCTCTGGAAAAGTACCAGCTTCAAGATGGATTCCAGTATCAGGTGACATGGTCACATGTCACTGTAAGACCCCAGTCTCCATTCTTCCTGGGTTGGCTCACACATACACTGGAAGGCTTGTAGGTAAACAGAGCCATTCACAGTTCAGTGATTCTGAAGCACCTTTAATGGCCGCCACTTAATAAGTCTACATCTGTAATACAAGTCTTTATCTTATTCTCCTAACTCCAGACATAGAAATAATTTTTGTAAACCAATAGGATGAACACACCTAGTAGATTACAACCTTTCTAATGATATGTTACATGGGGCACTTAGTATAACTCATACTCCAGTTATGTCATTTTCATAAGCATATTTTCATAAAGCATATGGAGTGCAGTGTCACACGTGGCTTTGCCCTGCACTGGACAGAAGGGAGAACTGAACCTGGATCTCCCACCTTACAAGTGAACACTCCATCTACTGGACTAAAAATTACAACAGGAAGGACCACCACTGCCTCCTATGGTGGTTGCACCTAAATCCTCCCCCCCACACACACACACATAATTTTTTGGAATAAAGCTATTAGGAGTATTTGTAACTCATTTGTGAATAGTTTCAGGTCAATCCAAACGGTATTGTTTTTGACAATAAATTATTCGTCCAGAAGAAATTCACCCATTTCTAGACAACTTTTTGCCCCAATGCTGGGAATTTACTTAAAGAGACATTTGAAGAGGTGACCAACAAATAAAGTGGAATACAGTCACCTCAGTTTTGTATTATTTTAAAATATCCTACCGGGAGAGACAGTGATACAGACTGGCTGATGTTCTGGAGCTCTGTGTTCTATTTCCACAAGGAAACACATGGTAACAACATTACTTGAATGTGCCATACAGACCTGTTGCCCTGGGAAAACAGATGTTCCAGTGAGCAAATCTCAAAGCCAAATTTAGCCTGTGCCACCCAAGAAGGCAACTCCAGAGGTATTAAGGGTAACGTTGGTGTGGGGAGCAAACAGGGAAAGATTTCAACTCTTAGTCTGATTTTAGGGTTCTGAGCTGGTACTGCTTCCGTCCTTCTCAACTCAGTGTAAGTGAAGGGAGGAAAAACAAGGAGGTACCACCAAGTCATGGGTAAACAAGTCAGTTTCAGAGAATCTCAGTCTTTAATTGAAATGACAGTGAGCCATTCGTGGGAGGAGAAGGAGAAATTATCCTGAGAGGAGAAATTTAAACTTTTCTGAACATGTTTACCTATCGAAAGAAGGAAAGAGCTTTACCAAGGGAGGGAGAAGAGTGATGGAAAAGGAGAGAAAAATAGTTTCAAGAGGAAGGGGGAAAATACCCCCATCGATTCCGGGAATGTCTATACTAAAGCAATTACATTAACTCAGCGATGCTGTGCAGCAGCGCCATAGTGTCGATGTTTCCCACATTGATGGAAAGGTTTTTCTTTCGATGTAGTTAATCCACGTCTCTGACAGGCAGTAGATAGGTCAATGGAAGAATTACACTGAGGGTGAGTACGAGCTGACTGCTTCGCACAGGGTGTGAAAAGTCCACCCTCCCCCTGTACGACAGAGCTCTGTTGATCTACGTTTAAGCATAAATCAGGCAGGGCTGCCCAGAGGATTCAGGGGGACTGGGATCTTCGGTGGCAGATCCCGGAGCGGAAGGACACTCCGCCGCCGAATTGCTACCGAGTGTCCCAGAGTGAAGCACCCCGCTCCAGGGGCCCTGAAAAACTCTCGTGGGGGCCCCTACCGGGCCCAGGGCCTGTGGCAAATTGCCCCACTTGCCCCCCTCCCCGGGCGGCCCTGAAACCAGGCCTCAGAGAAGCGGTGAATGGAAAAGCCCAGTTGGGAAATCCAGGCCTATCTCCCTGCCAGGGCAGCAGAATCCCCTTCGGTTCTTTTTGTTCAGGAGAGTTGGAAATATTCCAGCTGTCCCAGCTCCCCAGTAGAGATTATTCTGCATTATTCTGCAGTCTGACCGAGCTCAGTGTCAGGCTGTGTGTGTGTGTGCAGTGGGCACTGTGTGTGTGTGTTTGGTGTGCACTGGGCACTGTGTGTGTGGTGGGCACTCTGTGTGTATGTATAGTGGGTACTGTGTGTGCGTGTGTGTGTGTGTTTGGTGTGCAGTGGGCACTGTGTGTGTGTGTGTAGTGAGCACTTTGTCTGTGTGTGTGTGTTTGGTGAGCACTGGGCACTGTGTGTGTGTGTGTGGTGGGCATTCTGTGTGTATGTGTAGTGGGCACTGTGTGTGTGTGTGTTTGGTGTACATTGTGCACTCTGCATGTGCAGGTGGTGGTGGGTAGAGTGGAGCTGAATATCAAGTGTAGGCAGGTGCGTGTCCCTCACCCTGCCCACTGCTCAGGCTGGCATCCCCCCTCCTCCCAGTGCAGGGCTCTTTGTGAGATCGTACAATCATAGGACTGGAAGGGACCTTGAGAGGTCGTCTAGTCCAGTCCCCTGCACTCATGGCAGGACCAAATATTATCTAGACCATCCCCGACAGGTGTTTGTCTAACCTGCTCTTAAAAATCTCCAGTGGTGGAGATTCCACAACCTTCCTGGGCAATTTATTCCAGTGCCTAACCACCCTGACAGTTAGGAAGTTTTTCCTAATGTCCAACCTAAACCTCCCTTGCTGCAATTGAAGTCTATCGGTTCTTGTCCTATCCTCCCCTCAACACACATTGTTTTGCAATTTTATTCCTAAACTCTGTGTGACGGGTTGGGTCACAGAAACTCCTTTGGGAGCTGCCACCCGATGTCCTGAGACTACCTCTGAGCCTGTTTTCCCTGCCAGCTTGGGACTTCAGTACCTTACCTTGTTTGAGCCAGACATGCTTGCCTGCTAAAAAAAACAGCCCCAGGTCTGAACCAGGTCCTGCAAAAGCTGCAGGCTTAACTGAAAACAGCTCAAGAAGTGCTCCTGTCTCCAGCACTCAGATACCCAGCTCCCAATGGGGTCCAAACCTCAAATAAATCTGTTTTACTCTGTATAAAGATTATACAGTTTAAACTCATAAATCGTTCGCTACTACTGCCAGTCAGCACCACACCTTTAGTATTATTGGGATATTTTCTAGGTTGATGGCTGTTACATACCAGGGCCCAACCCAGACTAATCAGCAGCTGTGTCACACCTGCCTGCAACCTTGCAATGCCTTGCTGAAGTGGCTTCCACCTGGGCCACTCACAAACAAATCACATCCTGAGCATGTGTGTGTAACTGCAGCCTGACCAGGAACAGTTGGGTTACACTCAGGATCTCACCACCCTTGCTTATACTGTAGGGTGACCCCAATCACTCCTCAGTCTTCGATTTCCCTCCCGAAATGTACATCCTTTGCTGCCCAGTCCTCTCCTGGACAATGCAAGCTACATTGTCCATTATTTCTTTAACAGCACTAATATGCATGCAATTTAGCTTCTCAGATACTTCTATTTAAACACACTGGATTAGATTGATTGACTACAAATATAGATTTTAAGTGAGTGTAAATAAGGAGGCATAGATGTGAGACATGGTTACAAGAAATATAAAGCTACAATGCAACTCGTGCCTAAGTTAACAAATTATGTGAAATTCAAAGCAAAAGTTTCCTCCCCACATGCTTCCAGCAGTCTTACTGACCAAACTTCTTAGGTCAGGACCCCTCCCCAAGTCCAATGGCTGCTTCCTTTTCCCTTCAGATGCAGTGAATCAATGGGAAGAGGCAGAGAGAGAGAGAGAGAGAGAGCGGTGCCTTTGGATGTCTGCCCCTTCTTTTTATAGTCCTATACCCCTTTGAGAAACATTTCCACCTGGTTACCAGAAGACAAAATGTCTATGTAGAAGGATGTTCCCTGATGCTTTTTCCTCACCTTTTGGGGCTTCCTTTGTTTCCCTTCCTTCTTGATGACTCTGGTTACTGTTTAGATACAAAATTAAGCAGAGCACACCTGTCTTTTTTTTTGCCAGGCTGAGTTTGGGACATGTATTAATAATGTGATAGTGTAATCTTATAACTTCACATACAGTAGCTCCTCACTTAACATTGTAGTTATGTTCCTGAAAAATGCGACTCTAAGTGAAACGATGTTAAGCGAATCCAATTTCCCCATAAGAATTAATGTAAATAGGGGTGGTTAGGTTCCAGGGAATATTTTTATTTGGCAGACAAAAGGCACTATATACATTTTAAGCAGTTTTAAACATGCAATTTAATACAGGTATAAGTTTTTAAAACAATGTTAAAGAAACAGTTTAATACTGCAATCATCATTGCTGAGTATGAAGCAATGGAGATGTCCCTGCCTAACCCTACACAGGCACAGCCCAGTGGCACTGCAGACAATGAGGTAGGCAAGGAGGCTGAAGTTGCCGTAGGTTAGGAGAAGCAGGTTGCGCAGCACCAGCGGCAGCTTCCCCTACTGTGCAAGCACCAGGGACGGGAGGCTTAACCCTCAGCCTGCCCGCTCCACCCCTTCCCCCAAGACCCCACCCTTAAGCTGCCTCTTCTCCCCCCACCTCCTCCCCCTTTACTCCACACGCCGCATCCTCCCTCCTCCCCCTCCCTCCACTGACTCCTGAATGCTGCAAACCAGCTAATTGCCATGGGCGGGGGGGGGAGAGGAAGCAGGGGGAAGGCGCTGATCTATGCAGTCTGCCAGCAGGAGGCGCTGCGGGGGCATAGAGGAGCTGATAGAGGGGCTGCCAGCTGTGGACAAACGAGCAGGTTCTGTAATGGAGCGGTGACGTAAGGTCGAAACAATGTTAAGCAAGAGGATGTTAAGTGGAGAGTTACTGTACATTATCAAAAATATTGTATTAATATTTACGATGAGAGCATGACTATTTCTAGTTGACTCAGAGCTTTATTTAGCACCTTAAAGCTGAGCTCTGTGTGCAGATAATATGCATGCAAGAGGGATAGTTTGTGAACTGCAGAAGTCTGTAGCATGCTGTGATCTCCTCCTGAGCTCCTCTGGTCATCATGTGGTCTCCATCAAGCAAAATGAGTGAATCTATCTTTCCTACTTTGGGGAATAACCTAGCAAGAGAAGGACAAAGCATACCATGGTGATTGGCATGCTACAAATAGCTAGATAATCTGGGATACTATTACATATCTTACAGGTTTTACATTCCATCTATTGGGGCCGGGACAACGAGGTGAATCTGAAACCAGGAATGACTGAGAAGATATCAGATAGAGCGCCAAACAATTAGTATGTTTCACCTGCATCTAAGGCCTGGTCTACACTAGGAGTTTATGTCAAATTTAGCAGCGTTAATTCGATTTAACCGTGCAACCGTCCACACCAGGATGCTAATTAGTTTGACCTAGAGGGCTCTTTAGTTCGAATTCGGTACTCCACCCCGACGAGGAGAGTAGCGCTAAATTCGACATGGCTATGTCGAATTAGGCTAGGTGTGGATGCAAATCGAACTTAGTAGCTCTGGGAGCTATCCCACAGTGCACCACTGTGTTGACGCTCTGGACAGCAGTCCGAGCTCAGATGTTCTGATCAGTCATACAGGAAAAACCCCGGGAAAATTTGAATTCCTTTTCCTGTCTGGCCAGTTCGAATCTCATTTCCTGTGTGGACGTCGTGGCGAGCTCAGCAGCACTGGCAACGATGCAGAGCTCTCCAGCAGAGGAGTCCAGGGAATCTCAGAGTAGAAAGAGGGCCCCAGCATGGACTGACCGGGAAGTCTTGGATCTGATCGCTGTGTGGGGCGATGAGTCTGTGCTTTCGGAGCTGTGCTCCAAAAAACGGAATGCAAAGACCTACGAGAAGGTCTCCAAAGCCATGGCACTCAGAGGATACTGCCGGGATGCAATGCAGTGCCGCGTGAAAATCAAGGACCTGAGACAAGGCTACCAAAAAATCAAAGCGGCAAACGGACGCTCCGGAGCCCAGCCCCAGACATGCCGCTTCTACGAGGCACTGCATGCCATTCTCGGTGGGTCTGCCACCACTGCCCCACCAGTGACCGTGGACTTTGAGGATGGGATAGTGTCGACGGGCAGTTTCTCGGCGATGTTCGCGGATGGGGAAGATGAGGAAGGGTTTGTGGAGGACAAGGCAGGCGACAGCGCTTACAATACTGCTTTCCCTGACAGCCAGGATCTCTTCATCAGCCTCACAGAGATCCCCTACCAACCCTCCCCGGCCGTTAACCCGGACTCTGAATCAGAGGAAGGATCAGTCGGTAAGTGCTATAAACATGTAAACATTTATTTTTTAAAAAACAGGAATAAAAACTATATGAAAAGAAGGTCAATACATATAGGGATTGAACAGAAATCCTCTTGGGACTGTTCCACGAAGCTCTCATAGAGGTACTCGAAAAGCCTCCGCAGGAGGTTCCTGGGGAGAGGTGCCTTATTGGGTGGTCCGTGGAAGCACACTCTTCCGCACCAGGCCATCCTGAGGTACAGTGGGAGCATTGCCTCGACCAGCATGGCAGCATAGGGCCCTGGTCTGTGCAGGGATTCACGCAGCATGCGCTCTCTGTCTCTCCTAGTGACCCGCCTCAGGGTGATCTCACTCGGTGACTGCTGCATCTAATTAGGGGAATTACTGTAATGTTACTATTGTGAATTCTTGACTTTTCCTTTGCATAACAATGACCATCGTTTAACAGCCACGTGTTGTAGGCTGCAGAGGAAAAACATACAGGGATCTTTCCCGGGGACAGCTGCGAGGGGCTGGAACAGGGTCAGACTTTATGCTTTCCAGATTGCCTGCAGCAGGAGGGCACTGCTATCCATTAACTGTTAAGCAGCCTAAAGTTCACGGCTTACCAGGCCTGGCTGCTACACGGATTCTGCTGTCCTGCCCCGCTTGTCCGATCTCCAGTGCAAGACCCCAAGCAATGAAAGCGAATGCCGAAAATTCGAACTTGTCCAGAGAGCACATGAGATAGGTGCCCTGTATGGTCTTGTTCACAGAAACAGAGTAGACTGCGTTCACTGTTCGCAAACATGTATCTTTGCAAGGAAATCACTTCCTTTTTCCCATCACACAGCTGCGGCTCTTTCCCGAACTGCCCCGGCATCCCCCTCACAGAGGCTGGCGCAGATTAGGCGGCGAAAGAAAAAGACTCGGGACGAGATGTTCGCTGAACTGATGGCCTGCTCCAGAGCCGAGGCGGCCCAGCAGAGCCAGTGGAGGGAGACCCTCTCTCAGCAGCAGCGCTCACACAGCGAACGGGAGGACAGGTGGCGGCAGGAAGACCAGCAGGCGACACAAACGCTGCTTGGACTAATGAGGGAGCAAACAGACACGCTCCGGCGCCTTGTGGATGTTCTGCAGGACCGCAGGCAGGAGCAGAGAGCCCCCCTGAACTGTATCTGCAACCGCCCTCCCCCGCCACAAAGTCCTGTCCCCCCCTTACCCAAAATCACAAGAAGGAGGGGCGCTAGGGGCCGTTAAAACTGTCACTCCACCCCAGCAGAGCGCTCATGTACCAAACAGCTCTCATTCCCTAAAGTATGAGAATTGCTTCCCTTCCTGGCTCACCCAATCCAAAATCCCAGTTTCATCCCCCAACTGTGTAGTTGAGTATTAAAAATAGTTTGCTGTTCATTACTGTTTCCATCATGTTTCTTTGCAGAA